>NC_079206.1:19433018-19623018 GCF_026745355.1 Beta vulgaris subsp. vulgaris
TTTTCAGAATTTTCTAGATACGTGGGATCTTAACTTCTCATCTTCATGGATTTGTAGATGGTTTCCCCCAACCATTTTGGCCTTTCTTTGGTTTTCTTTAGGGCCTAATATCGTAAGTCTCTCAGACGATATGCATCTTTCATCTTGTAAGCCTTCCTCACTCGACCATTTTACTCAGGAGCCCATTCGTAAAGACCCTTTAACCAATCATTAAACCAAGTTATTAATAAAATAATATAATCAATTTCATTCTTTATAATTCGATTCATACACACTGTGAATGAGTTCCGCCAATGCGTCCTTGTGGCATTTTCTACCTCCCTGTAATTGAACCATGTTTTTCGAAAATGGCCCTGAAAATGTCAGTGATGGACCCACTAACCTTGTACCAAACTAACACGTGAATTATGAATATCATTTAAGACAAAAATCATGTAGCATATATTAGCTTACAAACTTACCACAATCTAGTAGGGCTTAAAACCTTTTTTGGTGCATGGTTCGACCCTTCACTTTCCTCCATTTTAACTATTTGGAGTCTCCGACACGTGGTTACCAAAGTCATGTGCCTGTGAATCATCTCCCTGTGCCTCTGAGATAGGGATCTGCCTTGCTTTCTTGTAGTTCCGGTGACTGAAAAAGGTCCCTCGGAATCAAATTCCCATGACCTTTGCTTCCACGCCCTTTAGGATTAGACATGATTGCCTAAAAAGAAAACAACAAATATGTAAATCATGGTTGATAAGATTAATCGTTAGTCTAATAGCATCAATACCAGCAATTTCATGAAAATTAAATAAAACATGTAGCAGTATCATAAATGGAAATGTCATAACAAGTAATCTTCAACATATCATTACAAAAGTCACATATTTTAATTATATGTTGTCCTTGATACAAGCTATGATATACTAAAACAAATCAAAGTGAACTCACATCCTCGCTTAGTTCATCATCACTATCGTCATTCCAAAACCATCATCGTCATCATCATCATCATCTTCCTCGCTTTCTCCAGACTCGAAATTAGATTCTTCTTGATCATCACTTGAAGGGGCTTCGAAAAAATTATCTTCATCATCTAGTTGAACACACTCGACATCATTACCCCCTTCATAATCGGGAATATCATTTGGATCACAAAGAGTTAGAGTCCCAGCACTTGTCTCCTAAAGGAAGTCGAAGTTAACGGGAGCATCAATCACAGATCTTGCCTATGTCCTAAACACAGCACACCATTGAGCACGATCTCTTTTCAAGCTTGGGTACGGTGTGAAGTATACTTGGCTAACCTAATATGAAGCACAAAGGCATGAAAGTTGGGGTATTTCTTGGTGTGGTTGACTCCAACTAGCTTGTATTAATCGATGTTCATTCCCCTAACATTGTCCATCCAATTACACTTGAACTGAACAGTGCTATATTGCCTAAGGACACCAGTAAACTTCAATTCCATAATATCATCTAGAATCCCAAAGAAATCACTCCCTCCGTCATTAGACATGCACACACTCCATAATTCATGGTGGACTTGTGTTTGCTTGATCATTGTCTTTTGAAATTGTATCCATTAATACACTATCCATTCCAAGTGTGAACTAATGTTGATGGACCCATTGCGAAAGAAAAAAGTACATCATCATTGGTTTGTCTTGAATAACCTATTTAAATTCATTCATATTGTTAAATACAACTTTGTATCAAGCCAGATTTAATAGTTAAATAGACTCACTTTCGATCTAAACCAATCAAGGTATTCTGCTTCATGTTGCACCCACACATCTTTTGTACGTAGAGTAGGTCAAATTTGAAGAATGTGGTCCTCAAAACCCCTTACCATCATAACAATTGTTAATGTCATAATAAAAAATAATATTTAAATTTATAAATAGTGTGATAAATATCAAGTGTTTTACTTCTCAAATTCTTGTAAGATGCCTGTATTTGCTAACACATATAGGTGTGCACGTAGTAGTTCCACTTTAGTTAAAAATCGTGTTCCAACTGCATTTGATGGTCGACCACAATTAACCTTAAAAAGCTCTGGGACATTATCGTCGAGCATCCTATCAACTTCATCATTTACATTATAGCCTAAATCTCGTGTCTTAGTATCAACTCCTTGTTGAAAGTAGTTGGAACAGAAGTTTGCAATCTCTTCACACCAGTACGCATTACAAATAGAACCCTCCACACGAACCTTGTTACCAATTTTGCGTTTCAAATGATTAATGAACGTAATAAGGTGGTTATGAAAAGAGTTACATATTTGCGAAGAACAATAAAAAAGGATACATGAAAATGAAGGATAAGGTACCTTTCAAAAGGAAACATCCAACGGTATTGCATGAGACCACATAGCTTAGCTTCGCGTGGAAGGTGAACTGGTAAGTGTTCCATGGAATTGAAGAATGATGGTAGGAAAATCTTTTCGAGTTTACAAAGGATCTTAGCTATGTCCCTTTCAAATTTTTCCATGTCACTTACTCTGATGGTGGAGCAACATAAATCACGGAAAAAGAGGTTGATCTCAGTAACAACTTTCCACACATGAACCAGAAGCAACTCCTTTAATGCAATCGACAATAATCTTTCCATGAAGACATGAAAGTCATGGCTTTTCACACTGTGCAGCTTACCGAACTGCATGTCCACACATCTTATTAAGTCGGAAGCATAACCATCGGCAAATTTCAAATCTCTGACCCAGTTGCATAATACTTTCGTTTGGGTTGTCCAGTACGAAAGGTGCTTTTGGTGGAGTATCTTTTCCGTTCGCATCCTTGGTAACAAGAAGTTGAGGCCTTTTACACAATTTAGCAATGTCTTTTCTAGATGCAACGGTGTCTGATGTCTGTTTTTCACATCCATAATTGTGTGAATGAGTTGGTCGAATAAGTTTTTATCAATGTGCATGATGTCAAGGTTGTTACAAAGATGCAAAGTTTTCCAGTACGGGAGCTCCAAAAAACAGCTTTGTTTGTACCACCCTTTTTCAACTTTTTCAAAGTGTTAAGTGCTTCTGGTCCATCTGTAGCCTTTGACAAGTCTTTAACACATGACCACAACTCTTGCTCAGACATGATGTGTGGTGGAGACCCTTTTTCAACCTTATTTCTGTTAAAAGCTACTTTGTTGTTACGAGAAGCATGATCTAGAGGTAGGAATTGATGGTGACAATTAAACCAAGAAACTTTACCCCCATGGTCAAGCCAAAAAGCTTTGGATTTTTCCAAACAATAAGGACAAGCCTTTTTCCCAACAGTAGCCCAGCCAGATAGCATACCATAGGCTGGAAAATCACTTATTTTCCAAAGAATGGCGGCACGCATATTGAATTTTTTTTTCCTAGAAATGTCATAAGTTGTTTTTCCAACATCCCATAATTTCTTCAATTCCTCGATTAAGGGTTGCATGTACACATCCAAGTTTCCCTTCAGATTTTCGGGGCCAGGAACAAAAGAAATGAACATGGAGGGTTTTTTCATGCACATCGATGGCAGCAAGTTGTACGGGGTTAAGATAACCGGCCAACATGAATATTGACCCCCAAACTTTCCATGTGGACCAAACCCATCGGTACACAAATAGAGCAAAACAATCCTAGGCTCAAATTCAAATTCATCAAAGGATCTATCTAAATGCTTCCAAACTTCAATGTTTCTAGGGTGAGCCATTTTGTCTTCGACTCTTGGATTACTGGCATGCCATGTCATTTATTCAACAATATTCTTTGTTGTATACTACCTCTACAATCTCAGTGTGATTGGGAAACAAATCAGAACTTTCATTGGAACTAGATACCCATTAGAAGTCCTCTTGTATCTAGTTCTATCGGACACCTACATCTATCCAAGTGTGCATTAGTTCTCCAAAATAACATAAAACCTTTGGGGCAAGCATGAATCTTCTCGTGGGTAAGCTCTAATCCCTTCAACATCTTCTTCGTATCATAAAATGTGTTACTCATGTTATTGTTGTTGTTGTTGTTGTTGTTAGGCATTACTGCTTTCATTAATGAAGCAAACACATCAACACACTCCTATGTGGCAAATTACACCCACACTTCAAATATACTATTGTACATGCCATTTTCAACACAAATATATAGAGCTCCCTTCGTACAACGGTTCCTCAAAAGCCTTTAATAGGTCAAGAAATACCTCTTCTTGAGGATTAGGCTCCTCCTCCATTCCACTAGGCTCTTCAACAGTGGACGGTTCCGGGTTATTCATAAGAGCATCGAAAACCATTTCACGATATGGATTAGATAGCTTTTGTGCAGATTGAGGTAACTCTTCACCATGAGAATTCCAACCGTAGTAACTAGCTAGGTATAAATCCCTTGCTACACAAATTCACTTTTACTGTGTTTGCGTCATGCATTTGTCTGTTCTAACATTTCGGACAAGGGCATCTAACTTCATCCTTACTTGGGTTTTTGGATTTGCTTTCCAAAAGTCAATGAATTCATCAACTCCCCTCAAGAACTCCGGCCTCAAGTTACGCCCATGGTCATATCTATCATACATCAACCAATGCTCCTTTCCTTTCGTGGTTACCAATTCTACAATTCTAAACCATTTCAATCACAATACTCATTAACAACCAACATATGTACAATTAAAACATTCGTGTGAAATGCATATAGATTTAAAATGATGTCCAAATTAAAGGTCCTTATAACTCCAACCTAACCCATTCTTAGACGTCTAACCCCACTAGTGAATGTATGTCAACTATTCGCTTCTACGTAAAATCCGGCAGCATTTCCCATGAGTTCTCCAAGTACACAATCTGAGCTTCATAAAAGCTTACATGTGTACCCAAAGAACAACATAGAGAAACAACATCACCAAATATTACATAGAATTGAAAAAAAAAGCCATGTATTCACCACCTAAGTGAGGTCAAACGTCCAAGAACAATCCTAATTAGGGACTATTCAAGGTATACTCTAGGAGTATACCTTGAACGGGTATCTAGGTACATGATGATGCAAATATATTTATTTAAACACTTAAATTAAATTTATAACATTATCCAAACTATTTCCACGAAAACCAAATATGTCAAAAAACAATATAACATTTCAAATAGTGTAAAATAAATAAAGGAATGTGAAATAAATTAATTATTTTGATAATTATATAGTTTTTAACTTTTATAACCTTTAATAAACAAACCATTATATAAACTATTGTGATAATTATATAGTAACTTAAACTTATACATTTAAAGTAACTTAAACTTCAAAGTAATATAAAGTAATAAATTATGTAGTTTTTAACATTCTCTAAACAACCGTTTTTTTTAATAAATTACATTTCATACCATGATGAAAATCAAACACAAAAATTAAATTATAGATTTTACATGAACAAAATCAATATAAATACCTTGTATTCAATACTAAAAATATATTGATAAAAAACTAAAAATATAAATTGAAGATAATATATGGTCAAAATTACTACTAACCTTAAAATTAAGCCAAAGAGAAACACCAAAAATGCTATGTAATGCTACATCATGTAGAAAATCAATTATTAAACGGTAACCTTAAAAGCACTTAGCAAACTTTAAACATAAAATTAAGCAATTAATCACATAAACTAAATTTACTATTAAAATTAAAGATTGTAAAAATTAAAGTGTACCTAGAGGCGGCAGCGCATTTCGGCGGCAAGGAGACAGTGGCAAAGCTCCGGCATAGTCGAATGGAAGTTAGGGCTAGTGGTGTTTGGCAACCTACATTGACAAAGCCGAATGAGGGTTTGGTGAGTGCCAAATATTTTTTTAAAAAATTAAATTAGGGTAGGTATTACTAGCGGTGAGGAGAAAGATTTAGAAGCGGCGACGGATTAAAACGGCTGATGTACGGTGGTTTTGGCGACCTATATCCCAAAAACCCAATTTTTAGGTTTGATGAGTAACGAAAATTATAAACAAGAAACATGAAGCTTCAGGAATTACAGTACAGAGGTCGCCGATCGTTGGAGGAAGGTGGAGGTCTGACCATCGCCTTCAATGGCTTCTTCAATTTGCACGCCCTCCTCTCCCTTTTGTGTTTTATCTCTAAAATAAAACCGAATGAAAGAGGCCAACTTTATTTCAACTCCTTTTTCATCAGCGACCGTATAATACCATCACCTAATTAAGCTAAAAAAAAGTTTAAATATAAAATAATAAAATCAACGATTGTTATAAATGGTCACTAATGAATAACGACTGTTTATCCGTCGTTGTCCACTTTAAAAGCAGATAGTGGCAACGACGAATTAAAACAGTCACTAGGTGCAAGAATAACGACCGTTATTCAAGTTGTCGCAGTGAAGCACTTTTCATGTAGTGGCAGTCGACTTATATTGTCCTTGTGTCGATTGTGGAAATGTGAGCTGGGTGGCGGTTGGCTGGCAGGGGATGCTGCAGTGTAGCTGGCAGGGGGTGGGGGTGTTGGGCTGGCAGATTTTTTTTTAAAAAAAAATTACGAACCCAAAGGGTTGCGGTTTAGGCCCAAAAATGCAGCCCTTTCAATATGGAAAGGCTGCGCTTATGAGCCTAAACCGCAACCCTTCATTGTGAAGGGTTTTGTTCCAAAACTGCAGCGCTTCATTTTTGCCGAAGGGCTGCTACGGCAAAGGTTGCTGGCCAAAAATGCAGCCCTTAGGGCTCTTTTGACCGCATTCCTTGCCTTTTTTCCACTAGTGTACGTTTAGTTAACTATTGCCAAGTCATATGATTTCATATATATAAGTTTATATAAGTTGAATTTATATAACTGCTGGAGAATTTAGACGAGAAAACGTTGTCTAAATTAAAACCACTGATTTTCTTCATAAATATAAATTAATGTCATTAATATTATATAATATTTCACGTCTTATAGAGACTAACTATTAATGCTAGCTATCATCTTCTATCTTCAAAGCATATACTTCTACTGTTCTACATTTTCATATTTTCAGCATACTTACGTAGTTTGTATTGTGGTACTAGCTAGAGGATCATCTTCTATTATAATATTATCAACTGCAGGACAATGCCCGATAGATTCCGAATTCATTGGTAAGATTGACCTTAATACCATAAAATATGACTAGGGTACACCCAACACTCCAACCTTTGACTAATAGTCAAAGCACGATAAACTATTAGTTTGGATGCCACGAATGTCATAAATGACGTCGGAGATATGTGAAGAATATGAATCACAATTTACGCAGTCGAATATGAGAATTTGTGACATTCACCTTAAACTTGGTAATGCCTAAGATATATGTTCTCCAAACAATCACAAACTTAGAAGCCACCAATCTTTTATAGAGTTATCGCCAATCATGAAAGGATGAAACCTATTCCTCTTTTTATTCTCAGTAAAAGGTATGTTATTTTAAATAAGTTATTTGGAGACTAAGATTAATATAGGTAAAACTGGCCTTTTTATACACGCAATGTATGCGTGTCATATTAATGTGTTTGTCTCAAATAGTTATTCGTGTTACAAAACTTTTGATTCGAATAGACATTTATAATTACTTTTAATTTTTTAATATATTTTTCTTAAATCAATGTTTCCTTGATTTTTGTTATTTTTTTCATCATTATTAAAATATAGTATTGAGAGGCGGAAATATAAAGCAGAAGAAAGTTTGTGCTGCAATAAAGTAGAAGAATTTGTGTATCAAGTTCGATCATTGAAAATTAATAAAGAGGAATAGTTTGATTTATATAATAGAGACTACCGAATACGACATTTAGGTTTTAAAACAGGGAAATTCTCTCTGGTAGCCCCAAGGTTTTTTTTCTCATTAATTGGTACGCCTCAGCTTTAATTTTTCTCATTAATTGGTACTCCTCAACTTTAATTATTTCTCATTAATTTGTACGCCTTAACTTTAATTTTTTCTCATTAATTGGTACGCCTGAGCTTTAATTTTTTCCTTCATTGTAGCATTTCTGATAAGTTTGCGTTAGTTTTACTCTGCTTTAGTTTGACACGCAAAACGATATGTTTTTAATACACACAATGAGGTATTTCTGGTCGTTTTTTTATAATTCTGACCTCAAATTGAGTCCTCCAGGACAAATTGACCCCACAAATCCTAAATAGAGTATTTTTCGTAGGCATGCAAAGCAGGTCAAATACATCGTTGTGCGTGTTCACAACGTCACCTTATAAATACCAAACTAAAAACAGAGTAAGACTAATGAAAACTTACAGAAGTGGTACAAGGGAGAAAAGATGAAAGTTGGGGCCTACCATTGAGAAAAACAAATAAGAAGTGCTACCACAGAGAAAACCCAAAACCTTAGAGCTACTAGGGATAATTTCCCTTTAAAATATTATCAGGACAATTATTAATATGAAATTCAAGTTTTTAATTTTTCTTCTGATTTTGTGAATCATGTTATATTGTCAATTTAGTTTTTATTAGAGTTTTTCACACATTTTTTTCTCCTTTTTTTATATTTAATTAAAATTTCACATTCAATTTCATTGTTAACGTGTGTAATATATATGGCATGGTAGGAAAATGAAAAGATTATTTATATATATATGACAATTTTTATTTATTGATGGTATATATCAGATATTTTGCAGGGGGATACCATATTAAACCCCCCCCCTTCAATAGAGATATATTAAGTTTATTTAACGCTCAGGAGGGTCGTTAGCATTTACCTTTTTAAAACTAAATGTGCTATTTTTTATTTAACTTTTTCTAAATTTTTCAATTTTGTTCTTACCATTTATTAACTTTACTTAATAACTTTAGAATTTTATTTAAAATTTTTAAAAATTTCTTTAAAAAATTTTGAAAATAAGTGAAAGTAAGTTGATCAGCAAAATATACCCTAAATGATCTCAAGTTCTCAACCAAAAAACGAGTACTTGTAGGCACATAATCATGTCTCTTCATTTAAGGATCTGAATAAGAAACATATTATGATCTTAATTGGTACGGCCCAAGGGGAGAGTCGTCTGAAAAAACATCCCAAAATTGTTTCGAAAAGTGTCAAAGTTCTATTTTAAAGCACAATTAATTATGTATTTTGAGCCCAATCCTTTGAAAATCCCAAAAAATTATTTAATAACAATAAAATTTTTTATTTTCATAGATAAATATTATCTAAGATATTTTTCATGATGAAAATCGGATTTTTCGAATTAAAAGATGTTTTAGAAATATTTTCAAAACGCGTTCTAAAAAACTGGCAAAGGCGTGTCAAAAGCCAGACTAGTGCACCTGGCGCACCACCGTGTGCTTGGCGCACCGCCTTACAGCTGGCGCACCTTGGTGCATTAGGTGCAGCGTAGTCCACCTATGTTAGGTGCACGAATACGCACCTGACACATGGCACTTTGCCAAACACTGAGTCGTGAGCCTAGCGCACTACTCAATGTGAAATGCTGTTTTTTTTTCTTATCTTTTTCAAAAGCGTGTACCACGTGTACACTTTATACTGGGTATGCCGTGTCATGTGCGTGACGCGTCAGCCTAACCCCGGCGAACTTGGCGCGTGAGGCGCAGTTCCGTTTATCTTATAAATATACCTGATTGTCGTACCAATTTAAGGACGGATTTTATACACAACTCTCGACTTTTATGTTACGAATACCTTATGAACCTTTCTAAGAATTACAAAACTTCCCTACAAAAACTGATACCTTTCAATCACAAACACATTCAATCTACATACTTTCATACATTCAAACTTTCAGGCTACATGATTGCTCGCCTTAAAGCTTGTCAATCTCGCAGACCCAAAGCCCGATATAATCCTGAGGGTCCTTAAATAAATTCTATATTTTTATATTGAAGTTACTAACAGTTTCTTTCATGATATCGATATTTAATATAAAAATCGTGCCTTTCTACATTCTGATCTATTTTCCATACTTTATTTTATATTTATATTATTATTATTCATATATATGCATATTGTATATTTTTCCAATTGTTCTTCATATTATATGATTGTCCCTGCCTTATTGTTTTTATCACCCACATGTTATTATTGTTAACAAAGACCTAAAGAATTTCTAATATTAATCAGATTAATTTGGACAACCTGCTAGATTCCCTGTAAATCGATTACATGATAATATGTCACTAATAAAATAGTCTTTTATGTGTTTCGTGAACCAACCTAGACTAATTATTTTTAGGGTGCTTAAAAAATTATTTGGTTATTTTTTGCATAAACATTGACATGAATTGTATTAAGTAGAGGCCACCAGTGGGAAACATGGTTCCTGACTGTGTTGTACTCTCACCCCTCAACTCAATCTTTGGTTCATTTTGACCATCTATGGAGTCTAGACGGGAAAATGTACATTGGATAATTCCCTAATTTGTCCCTACGATTTTCCAATATCCAATTAGGTTTATGAGTCTTCCTTTAAAGACTTGTTGGCGACTTCAAAACAATTTTGCAACACAAAACCTTTACAGTGGGGTAGTCAAATCTAATACGCGTTAATCCGGCGTAGGCGAAATAAATACTTGCCTACAATACTCCTTTAAACATAATAATTATTTTTATCTGTTTCTTGAGATCTTCATGTCTTTGAAACTTAAGTAGATAATTAAGTATGATAAATATATCTCTTCAAAAAAAAAGTATTGTTCCGTTATGGAATAAGTAGGGCTGGAGTGAATCGGTATCTCCTTATCCTGTGAGCAGGTTTGATGACCTGCAACACATAATACGTAAACTAACCTCAGGGGTTGATTTGAAGGACGCCCCTTCCATGAATAAGTCAGTAAGGATAAAGTCAGTATCTCTCAAGTAAAGCATAATAGTGATCGTGAACCTACCTGATGATTCACATCATGGGTTATATATTTATAGGAGCTAGTAGTATTATAAGCTAAGTAAGTTACTTTACCTATTGGATGAATACAATTCTATCCACTTTTGAAACTTATCTTTAGGCCGATATGCCTTGCTTGCACAGTATTGGATCAGGCCCATGCTCATTAAAGAATGGCCCCGACGGCTAACACCGGTAAAGTGCCTAATAAGGAGATCGGTATGATAAGAATATCTATATCATATACTTTCTCCCCTGACCATTCGGAGATACGTGGATGATTTGACCATCTCGATCGTTGACAGTTCAATTGGACCGATAAGGGATTTTAACAGCCTCATACAACTAGCCCCCATGCCGATATGACATGGCACAGTCATATACGATTTTATTCCTCATAGATTGGCATTATGATGAATTGTTAAGAGGGAGCACATGATTGACATGCAAGAGATGAAACGACATCTTGGTCCTTGCACCGCATGTTGGTAGCCCCGAGATAACCGTTTGATTTATAGTGGTTTATGGGGTAAGACGTGGCGTCATTTGGTCGAGGCAGTTCAGGAGTCTTTTAATCAGAGTTGTTCCCTCTCTGACATGAAAGAAGCTTTTTCCCTCATTTCTTCTATCACCCAAAGCGTAGACTCTTATAGAGGCGATTTTTGTCTCAAACTCCAAATTTTCTTTTGCTCATAATTCTGTTGAATCTTGCTCAAATTCCACGAAAACAAGTGCAAATTGCTCATCGTCATTTTCCATCTCGTAACTAACCATTTTCAAAAGCTTTCCTATCGGTTGAGATTTTTGGAGTTCTTCCCCATTTTTGGTCTTATTCTAAGTTATTCATGCACCTCGTGTGAGTTTCTCCTTCCACGTACACATTCCCACAAACCCCCTAAATTTGAACTTTGAATTTTCGCATTTAAGCATGTCTCTGCTTCCGACTCCCAAAACAACTCTAAGGATCCCCCCTATGACTGATAGTGACTTTAGCTCTTGTAGGTCCTCTTCCGTTATTACTGGTTCTTCCTGAGGGTGTCAGAAGTCACCGACATTAGATGTTGTCAAAGAACATAGGTTCAAGTCTAGTAGGGATTGCAGTACTTCGGCTAGGGTTGAGCCGACCATATCTCCACTGAAAATGCCTTCTGCTAAATCCCTTGCCCTAGACATCTCGCCTTTGACCCCCATTAAAACTTATGAGGATAATGTAATTGTTATCCTTCATGGTCAATATGGTACGCTGATGATTATAGCAGTGAAATCTCCTTACCTTTTTCCTCATCATACCAAGAATATGCCCTTGACCACGCTCCCTGCTGAGGCTTTGTCTTCGAGGCCGGTAATAGTCGTTGATGAAGAGGACCCAATTAGTGATGGAATTATTGATAAGGAGGATATTGATGATGAAGATAATAACCTTCACCGTCCCTTCCTGCCGTTTTGCGAGAAGGGTAGTCCCTCTTTCGAGGAAATGACAATAGATGGCGAAAGACCCGCCTGTCTCACGATTTTTGCCGGAAAAGGGCAGTGGCCTTTGCTTACCAGACAATACGCCTGATTATGCTTGCTGAGGGGAGCTGTGTAACTAACTATCCTACCGGCCATGATGCCGTATATGCTCATCAGCTTATTTCGGGCTTAGGTTTTCCGTGGATCCCTACATTGTCGATATTTTGAATGCATTCAACATTTTCTTGGCCCAATTATCACCGCTATCCGGGCGTAACCTTATAGCTTATGCTTGGACAGTGCGGTTCAAGAAGTTTTCTGAAACTCTGAATCTTTTCTGGTAGCTGCAGTTGTTGAAGGGGGACGGTTCTGCCAAGGGTGAAGGTAAGAAGAAATGTTCAAAGGCACCAATAAGCAAGATGGCCTAGGTGGAGGTTGGCTATCTTTTTATACTTATTGTAACACCCGATCCATCGGGAGCGGAGTCTATACTCACCAATGCGCATCTAGGGCCAACAACTTTCCTCAATAACCAACACAATTTCTTTTGGCGTATTTTATCCTCACTCATGCGCACCCTAAGGAACTTCCTAGGAGGACACCCATCCCTGAACTACTCCCAGCCAAGCACGCTTAACTATGGAGTGACTGAGGAAATAAGCTTTTTAAAATAAGATGCATCTTGTTGAAATGAGGAGCCTACTAAATCCCTTTAAAGCAATCATGAGGATATTGCATACAAACCCACATGAGAACAGCAAAGCCCTCATTATGTCTGTGGACTCCACATATTTGGCATACGGTCTGCGGGTCGCCCCAGCCTAAAGACTGATCGCCGGAGACTCCAGATATTCGGTCTGACGACCTCTTGGTTACTCCTCATAATAATGCGCAAGATAATCTTGGAAAGATGCAAGGAGTGATGAAACAATATTTCTAGGGTACACATCACATAATAAGGCTTATAGGGTATATAATAAAAGAACATGTGTGTGGAAGAGAGTGTACATATAATCTTTGATGAATCTAATAACTTTAATTCAAGCAAGCAGGTTGATGATTTTGAAATAGGATTGGTTCGTTCAATGAAAAAGATGCAGATTCAATTAAAGAAGAAGGATTAAAAGAGGGAAGGAACGAAGAAAATGGAAACGTTGATAAAAATGTGGTTCCTATTTCTCAAGCTGATAGAGATATTCCTTTTCCTACTAAGAACGAAAATGTTGAAGGAACTGATTTAACAAATGCTGAAAAGTGAACAATTGAACAAGGATCTTCATCCTCTCATGAAACTCAAGACTAACAACTTGTTCCTATAAGGAAGTTTCAACCTAAACCTTGGATAAATTGAAAATCACATCCAGTGGAACTCATAATAAGTGACATATCGAAAGGTACGCAAACCAGATCTCAATTAGGAATTTTTGTGCATTTCATGCGTTCCTATCAATGATGGAACCAATCAATCATGAAGAACCCCTAATTGATTCTTATTGGATCACTATTGTGCAAGACGAGTTAAATGAATTTGAAAGAAACATGGTATGACCTCTAATTCCCTCTTCTAAATAACATAAAGTGATTGGCTTAAAATGGGTGTTTAGAAAGAAACTAGATGTGTATGGAACTATAGTAAGGAACAAAGCTAGACTTGTAGTAAAATGTTATAATCAACAAGAAGGAATGGACTATGAAGAAACCTTTGCTCCTATAGCTAGACTTGAGGCATTAGAATACTAATCGCATTTGCTGCATATGTGGAATTTAAACAGTATCAAAATGGATGTCAAGTGTGCGTTTCTTAATGGCTATTTAATGAAGATGTATATGTTGAACAACCCCTGGATTATAATGTAATGATTTCCCGAACCATGTCTACAAGCTTGATAAGGCTCTTTATGGGTTGAAGCAAGCACCTTGGTTATGGTACGAGAGATTATCTAAGTTTCTTTTAGAGAATAATTTGAAAAGCGGAAAGTTGATAAAACATTGTTTCTAAAATCAAAAGGAATTGACATACTTCTTTTTCAAATATATGTTGATGACATTATCTTTGGAGCAACTAATGAGTCATTATGTAAAGAATTCTCAAACCTCATGAGTAGTGAATTTGATATGAGTATGATGGGTGAGTTAAATTTCTTTCTTGGTTTAGAAATTAAGCAAACTGAAAAAGGGATAATAATTCACAAACAAAAATACATAAAGAAACTGTTACAGAGATATTGCCTCAAAAATTCAAAGATAAATCACAATCCTATGGAAACTTAAACTAGATTAGATGAAGACTCCATAGGAACAAGTGTTGATCAAACAAAATATAGAGACATGATAGGTTCTCTTTTGTATCTAACGTCGTCCAGACATAGCTTTTAGTGTTGGTTTGTGTGCTAGACTTCAAGCAGATCCCAAGGAGTCTCATCTACATCCGTACAAAGAATTTGTAGATATCTCAAAGGAATAAATGATCTTGGAGTTCTGTATCCCAGAAGTGACACATTTAAGCTAAGAGGATATGTTGATGCTGAATATGCTAGAGATCTTTTAAATATGAAAAGCACCTCAGATATGGTTCAATTTCTTAGTCATAGTTTACTTTCTTGGAGTACCAAGATATAAAACTCGGTTGCTTTATCCACTGCTAAAGCTGAATATGTAGCTTCTTTTGCTGTTGCATGTTGCTCTCAAATGGTTTGGATAAAACAACAACTCGGTGACTAAAAGAAAATGTGGAAAAAGGTTTGATTAAACTTGAGTTTTGTCAAACTGAATATCAGATTGCTAATATACTAACCAAGCCACTACAAAGAGATAGATATAAAAAAATTAAGGTTTGAGTTAGGTTGAATAAAACTTAAGTAATTGTGATCCAATCCCACATGTCTGAATTGATTCGTCTTACTCTATGTGATATTAGTGACTATAATTAATTGCCTAAGACCATTGGAAATTAAGATGTTCAAAACATAAACTTGGATACAAAGGAATAAAGCCACTCACAAATGTCACATAATACTCCCATTATTGTTCCTAAGTCATAGACACATGCATGATTTCAAAAATATTGATAATTAGCATATATAAGTTGTTCCTATAGCATAGTTTCTTAATTTTTTTGTTTTTCTTTTCATAAACTAAAAAGTCCATAAAAATCAAAAAATCAAAAAATCCCTAAAATATAGGAATCAGATTTATCAAGTCTTGATTAAATTTTTATTTTTTCTTTTTCTTTTATTTTTTCTTTTTAAATTTTACTCGTATAACTCTTCATTTACTATTACATGCATCTTCCTTCTTTTTCTTTTTTCCCTTCCAAAACCGTATTCCTTTAATCGATTCATCTTCACCATTAATCATCTCCTTCACGCTTCTTCGAACCACATAAAACCCAAATTTCCCTTCATAAAATGGCAAAAACCTATCTTAATTCTCCTTTTCCAAAAGCAAAAACTTCCACAAATTCTCTAATGGAAAACCCCTCCTCTCCTCCTAAAACCCTAGAAATCAAAAAATCTCAAGAAACAATAATGGCGGTCGAAGAGCAAATATTGGAGTCATCAAGGAGAAGTGTGAGAAGAAGAAACTGATTGGGAAAGATGATGAAGAAGAAATTCCATAATAAATTGAGGGTGAAGAACAAGCTACACTTGTTCCTTCCAAACGATGTGACACGAGGTATGTTTTAGGATTTTGTGCTGATCTAGAATGTACCAAGAATGTTCAATTCACTGAACTTCTTGAGGTCCTAAAAGAACAAGGTATGGAATACCTTTTTGAAACCACATTTAACAATAGATGAGTTTTGTGTAAACTTCATTAACACTAATGGAGTATGTACTACTGAAGTAAGGGGGAAGAAAATAAAAATATTCCAAGAAACTTTAGGAAAAATATGGGAAGTTACTTGCAAAGGAACGGATCTATATTGAAAGAGGCGATGAATTGTCTCCTTTTCAAATTTCTCCTAACATGACATTGTCAAATCTTTTGGGGAAACTGCTAGTCAAACAAAACTTAATCACAATCTCCTTTCTCCTGTCCATAAGATTTTGTTTAACTAGTGGGTCTCTTAGATATGTGTTACATGTTTTGTCATGACCACCATATCCAAATAAACTTCCCCTCTATGTTTATCCAACACCTTACTCATTTCATAGGGAATCGATGTGTTGTTGTCTATGGTGCTTTGATCACCTCTCTTATTTCTCTCTTCAAAGTCAAAACCACTGGTTATCCTACCTTGGGAATTAAACAAGGTTATATATTGAATGAGAAGACTTTGTATGGTTTCCACTTCCTCTCAAGAGAGAAAACTTCCAATGACACTAGAAGAGGAACTAGTGAAAGTAATTTTGGAGTAACAAGTTTATGCCCCTACTGAACCAAAGGAACAACCACCCAAGAGACACAATATTATTGCTAAAATGCCTACCCTTTCTGTTCTTAACAGAGTTATACAAAGTTCTAGGTTGCGGATTACAAAAAACTGCACTAGTTCCTTCTAACGAGAACTCACCTTTAGTTATATCCGATGAAGAGGAATTGTCTGCCAACTCCCCTATGGAACCTACTCCTCCCTCCTAACAAAAAATATTTGTTACCCTCACTACAATTCGTTACATCTCTTCGTATTCGTTCTCTGTTTCTTCTAGTTATGAACTTATAAAGGTTGAGCTGAGTGAACCAAACCCTTTCTCATCTACATCCACTGACATTCCACCACACCCTCCATTTCTTCCTTCACTTTACACCACCACTTCACCTTATGTTCCTCTCATAGGAACAACATGACTATCCCAAGAAAACACCCCAGTTCCTCCACCTAAACCACCTACTAACTTTGGTTCTAAGGGAAAGGAACAAGTTCCTTCGGATGATTTTGGTTGGGTAAATGAAGTGTGTCTCCATGCTCAACATATGATCAAGTTCTATAATCACCTTTGCTGGACTTTGGATGATAAAACGGAAAGATGATGGGTTAAATTAAAGTCGTTAGTGATACGGTGATAGAACAACAAACGAATATGGAGATGATAGCCTAAGCAATCAAATCTTTGAAGAAGTAACTTGATTGCATCATGAGGAGGTGGTTGAAGAAGAAGTAATAGAGTAACACAACTTTCCTTTCCTTCCTAATGTCTAGTTCCTATTTCTCATAAAGGAACTTGAACTCTTAGCTCGTGTTTCTTTTCTTCCTTTTTATCTTTTGTACTTTTCTGGAACAAATGTTATATATATAAAATGAATTTTGCTATACTTGTCTTCATTTGTGATTTGATTGCATAATTTCTGACTTGGAATGGCTAGTACTCTATGATTGATGTTTGAAAAAGACTAACCTTTGAACTTCCTAAGTTAATAATTTTTTTTGGTGCTTGTTAATGGTCTTAAAGGTCTTGTAAATACTAGTCTTCCCAAAATTACCAAGAGTTTGATTTTTTTGAGGATAATAGAGGTGGAAAAGATACTAGGAACAAACTAAGTTGCAAAATTTGAAAAAAAAAAAAATGAAAATCCTTAATCTGCCTTACTAACTATTATAAAGTATTATTTTATTTCTATCTTTCATTTTCTTAAGTTAATTGTTATTTTATTTTCCTTAGTTTGTAACTTTGTTGCCATCATAAAAAAGGGGGAAATTGTTGAACCCTAGTTTTGATGATGACAAAGGAACAGAGATACAAACTAAGTATTGAACTAACAAGTTGTTACGTGAATGAATTTTTAAGGTATCAATGAAAGGCGCAAAGAGAATACTAAGCCAAAGAAGAAATCAAATTGGATTTTGAAGACTAAGCGAAGATGCTCAAATAATTGATACTGGAGAAGCATTGGAGCAAGAGGCCAAAAAGCGAGACTTTTTATTTCTAGTTATAATGTAAAGGAACGAGTAAGATGGTGAGGAACTGTGACAATTTAGAATGAGAACGAACGTCTGTTCCTTTGTAAGGAACAAATGAACTGGCACTGTCATAGTAAATAACGTCGTTTGAGTAATTTATGCCGATATTCTAGGAAACCGTTTTATTTAAGTAAAAAACTCATTTTAAGGAAAAAGATTTTATTTTTATAAGATAATAAATATCCTTTTCGACTTTTATGGAAAATATTTCAAAGATAATATTTTTGGTAAAAGGATTTTATTAATTAAAATACTTTTTAATTAAATCAATTTTTTGATTTACTGCGTAAGTGGTTGTTTAATAGAGATCATGAAGATCATGGGTTTCAAAGAGGAACGTGTTACTCTAGTTAAGGAACATCATGGGAAAATGTTTTTACCACTAACACACACTACAAGAAAAACAAGCATCTACGACGAGATTTCCCGTTGTTGAAACGCCTAATATTGTCGTAAAAGCCCTTTTATGACGAGAAACGCGCCTGGTCGTCACTCGTCGTAAAAGGCTTCGTCGTTAAAAAGTTTACAACCAGTTTTTGCACCTCGTCGTAAATACTTAGTTACAACCAGATCAAACCTCGTCGTTAATCTTTGTTTTTTACGACCAGATTACGGTCGTAATTATGGTTTTTGAAATATTAAAAAGTTGTAATTGCGACCATTCTTCTTGTCGTAATTGAACGAAATCTCATCGCAATAGAATTAATCTCGTCGTAAATCTATACCCACATCATTATTTCTTTTATATATAAAAGTAATTTTTTGATTCGCCTTTAAGCAACATGTTTCTATGTATGATCCTTATAATAATGTAATAGCAACATCGAATTTGCGTTACAGGAGAAAATGTCTAAAAAGATAAATGGGAAAACATGTATATATTACTTCTAATACTTCTCTTTAAAATGAGTCAGATATACAAAAACTAAGCATTGCAAAATTTCATAAAAGTATATCTCATCCCTAACTTTGCATCCAAACTATTATAGATTGTCTATACAAAATTTTTGCATCCAAAGTGCCCCATAGTACTTTTAAGTAGTATATTTAAGCTTTGCATCCAAAATGAAGGAAGATTTACAAAAATACGATGTCCTGCATGTGAGCCTTGAACAAAAGTGGTTCTAGTGCTGAGCTTCAAGTACCTACAGACATTCATAGATATTATCATATTAGTACACAGTACACAATACAGAATCAATCTCATTCACATAATTCTCTGATTTCCTTAAAAGTCCATGATTGCCTTAAAAATATCATCATGAATAAGGTAGAGAGGAGCAACCTGTCCATTCTCCAATTGGTTCACATGGTCGCATCACATTCAAAGAATCACTTTCAAGCATCACAAAGTGGGAGTGTCGTTCTGCAGACCAGCAAAGCTACTGTCGTACCAGATATTATTTGCATATAAACAATTAAGATGGAATAAATAGTGGTTTTATCTCCAGTTTCACGAACCTGCCACCTGGCACAATATGATGTTACTGCAACCAATCTTTCACTGCCAAGCAGCTCTTACAAGTTCTCCAACATAGCGATTTAACTTTGGATATGATCTAATCTACCATCATCCATGGACTAAAGAGGGCTATAAATATAAAAAATCATTACCATGAGTTGGTGAGGCAGAAAGTTTAACTTTGGATATGATCTAATCTTATGCTTTTCCCGTCTTCTCAAAAGCATATTTTATAAAACTTTCAACACCTATTTCATATTCAGTGTTTAAACGATCACCTTCAGCAAATTTCATCCATTCCTTACAAGGTGCCATTATATTCTTAACAAACAAATTTCAATAAATTTTATAACTTGAACTCAACAATATAAAAAAATTATAAGATAGATTATAATTAATTAGATCAGAATGAAAAAACTAGGAGGAAAAGAATACATGAAGGAGGGTGTTTAGGTTTAAATATTATTCTTGATTGACCAACAATAAATACATCTCAAAGGATAGCAATCATTTTCTGTCTTTTAGATATAATCCTTGTCTAGACTATAATCCTTGTCTAGACTATATCAGCTTATTCGATTCTCAATGCGAGTAAAGTGTACGTATATACTGTCTTTTATTGTAATTCTTTTGTAGTAATTTATCACAAATCATGATTTGCTTTCAGTTATGTCTATGGTTTAACCCATTAAAGTATTAATATTGTTCGTTGTTGCTAAGATTACATCCTTCATCCTATATATTCAATTGGATCTGGGAAAAGCTGAGAAGAGAACTTGAAAAGAGCATTCCTTATGTTGAGGATCTTTAAAGTCAGTGACCCTATAATTTAAGTGTGATCATATAATATATGCTCTTGATAGTTTGCTTTGCATAGGAAATGTTAAGTTCTTTTCTCTTTGTCAAACTAAATACCATGATGTCAACCATCTGATATCTAAAACTAGTTATTAGTGGAAGACTTAACCATTACATTTCACTTATACATAAGGAACAAAGTACTTAGAATCATTATCTAACATGACCCTTTGATTCAAAGACTCTGACTTCCAATTTTTCTTGTTCTTCTTCATTGCTCTTTACTTTAAGGATCTAACCTTAGCTCTTGATACCATGATGAACTTAGAAGATAAAAGGAGAGGAATATATGGCAATAGAAGACAAACACAACAAACTGATCCTTCAAATGATGACGTACGAAATTGCCATACAATCATTTAACTTCCCTTTTCAAGCTAAATTATCCACCATTCTCTTCCATGAAGCTCGGCAATTTCCCCACCATTTTCATCATCATTTAATAGATTTGCAAAAATAAAATAAAAACGCAAATTTACCACACCCAAACCCATAAACAAGCAGCAAGCCAATAATATTGAGAATTCGACCCAAAATTTTTACGCAATAAAGACATAAATCGGGAAATCAAAGACACAAATATTATAAGAAATCCAAAACATCCACAATTTGCAAAAAAAAAAAAAATTATTCAATGAGAAATATCTAACCTCTAAACTCGTAAGGAACTCGAAATTATCAGATTCTTGGAGCAAATTGGAAGCTTTGGAACTCCTGATGAACCACAAGTGGCAATTTCGCTCAGAATTCTGATGCTTTCGAACTACTGATAAACCCCAATATGTGAATTCGACCCAGAAATTTTACGCATTGGAACTCCTACTGAACCGCAATATGTGAATTCAACCCAAAATTATAAGAAATCCAGAACATCCACAATTTGCAAAAAAAAAAAAATTCAATGAGAAATATCTAACCTCTAAACTTGTCGGGAACCCGAAATTATCAGATTCTTGGAGCAAATTGGAAGCTTTCGAACTCCTGATGAACCGCAAGTGGCAATTCGGCCCAGAATTTTGATATTCGACCCAAGCAAAACAAACCCCAAATTCGACCAAAAAACCCAGAAAAATTCGAACGAGTTAACCCTAAGTAATAAAATTTTCGAAAAAATTTAGCAGGATATGAGATATGAGAGAGAGAGAGAGAGAGAGAAGAGACAGAGAGAATGACTAAATTTTTTTCGGTGGTGCTAATTTTGGGGAAAAAATTAAGGAGAATTTTTTTGGGGGAAAAGTATGAAGAGACGAAATTTGGGGAAAAAAGAACTGAAAATTTGAAGGGGAACCCGGGAATAAATCCCGCTTTTGTTTTCAGCCAGATTTTAAGATTTTGATTTTTTATGACCAGATTTCCGCCTCGTCGCAGATAATTGCTTATATTCGCGACCACTTTAATGGATCTGGTCATTATTGCTCATTACTTATGACCAGATATTTGTGTGGTTGTAATTTTTTATTTTTTTGCGACGAGATATTATCTTTTACGACCAGTTTTTTGCCTCATCGTAGATAATTTCTTCTATTTTCCACCCGTTAGAGGATCTGGTCGTTATTGCTCATTCTTTACGACCAGAAACGCGTGTGGTCGTAATTTTTGGTCTAACTGAAACATTTTGTTGTAGTGACATGATTTTATCTCACTTTCTAAGTTATCACTGCTATAAATGCTAATGTCTAATTAAGTTCCAATTTCTGTCAGACCAGATGATTTAATGACTTTAACTAAGTAAAGTGTCAGTGCCTTCATTCTCAAGTCATTTGTTCTTCACCTTCTTACTCTATTCCACGAAGCTATTATTAATCATTGTAATTTTGGCTTTGAGGTAAGGGGACTTTGAATGAAGTTTTGCAGAGAGAGAAGCTTTTAGCTATTGAAGCGAGTTAAAGTGAGAAAACTTATGATGAAGTTGAGAGGAACAATTTTTAAGAGAATAGTTGTTCAGGAACTTGAGTTTAGGAACTCAAGGTGTGGCTCGTGACTAGAATTAGGTTGTAACAAAGTTGTTTGGCAAACTAGTGAAAGTGTTGAGTTTAATATTGCTAGTGCTCAAGGTTGTTTCTTCTTGTTGGGCCCAAGAAGTTTTTCATCATGAAAATCCCTTGTGTTTCCTTTAGCTTCTTTCTTTGTTTAAGTTCTATGATTCCGCAAAATGTTACATTTGTTTCTACAAATACAATTCACCCCCCTCTTTCTTGTGTTTTTTCCTATAGAAATAATGACGGACATAGCAGATAGCTACTGGAAATCATAATTGTTGCCGACTGAATGCTCTTGAACCATGTTTGTGCTAAACCAGACAAAGTTGAATGGAACACTTTAAACCAGACAAAGTCTGTATTGGTGTATAACAAAATGTGTCCTCATAAGCCGATATGTGATCTTCGTAGTCCATGTACCGTCATACTTGCAAGTCGGTATCTTGGTTTCTGCATGGCTCTTGGAGTATGGTAGTAGAGATTGGAGAGGAACAAAGTGATGCCGGCGCTTGACACTGGACCATCTCGCCTCCCTTCTAGACTGAGATGATTGTTGGATCTTAGTGTCGTTGTGATCTTCTTATTCCCCCATTTGCTCAGTGGCGGTTCTCGAGTTCTCCTCATGATCCTGATCATGGTGGCTTTGTTCACCCTTGTAATACCCATATTTTTGAAAATTTATTCAAGTAATTAAAATATTTAATTTCTAAAATAAATATTTTGAGCAAAAGGTATATTAGTAATTTCACTCGTTTTTAAATTATTTTGGCAGGAGATGGCGCCAATATTGGATTTGTTAAACTTTTGGTTTTAAATCTTAGTCAAAATTTCATTAAACAAGTTTTCAAAAAAAATAAATTTTAGCCATAGTTTTTGACTGGATTCCATGGTAATGGGGAGGGGGTTTTGTTTCCTAAAACTTCCAAATTAATGATGGAGGTTACAAATCTTGGTTTAATGTCCTAATTTATGGTGAAGGTTACAAACTATTTAATTTGAAAATTAACTACTACCTATTTTACTCCTATAAATACCCCATACCTTAAGCCATATCTTCCACCCAAAAACTTTGAAGAATCCATACTCTCTTACTTCAAGGCTCTCTTTTATCTTCTTATCTATTCTAGTTTTATATTTTACTTATTCAAGTTCCAATTTTTTTTTGTTTAAGAAAAATATTTTCATATTTCTTACTCAAAAAATATATTATGCTCGTGATAGGTCATTCATGTATAAATTCATGATCAAGTTCATGTGATAAGCTACTTATTGGTTGATTATGAAGAAGCTTGAGCATAAAAATAAGTGAAGATACTAGTATACTCGATCTTCGTGAAATATCAAGGTATGTTATGTAGCTAGATCTTTCGAAATGTGGTTTTATGTGGTAAAATTATTTATTGATTTAATGGTTGGATTAATTTAGAAATTTTTGATTTGAAATAGTTGTGATATTTTATATTCACCCTTGGAAGTGAAAAGAAGGATTGATTTTATCAATCATTTATATATAAAAGTTTTATTGTCCTTTATGGAAAGTTAAATTATTTTTACAAAGAAAGGTTTGATTGGTTTTCACGAACTTTGCATGTTCAAAAAATTATTTATGAGAAAAGGAGATTTATTGATGACTTACAAGTCATAATATTATTATTATCGCTTGATTAACATCATGAATGGTTCATGCTTCAAAGTCTACTTGTTGGCAATTATTGTACCCCTTGATATAGATCGATGACGGGATGACTAGCTTGGGGATTGTACACACTTAAGAAAAGGAATGGAAGATAAGAAAAGGAATTATTTTTAATCCAAGTTATTTGGAAAAATTTGTTCTTGAAGGTTATTCTTGAATTATTAGTTAAAGTGTTTGGAAAGAGTTTATTCTTAAAGAGTTATTCTTATGTTGTTCGTGATGGAGTTTTTGAAATATAAATCGTTACGAACTAACAAATGTGCTACTTATCTAGTACATTTCGTACTCAGTTTTATATTAATGCATCTTTCCTATTTCCTATTTGGCTTTGCCCTATTTACCTTTTGGTAAGTAGTTTTGCAGGTGAATTTTGGATGTGCATGGTAGCATACTAGGAAGGGAATCTTCACCTAGATTAGGGTGTTTTATTTATTTTGAGTATTGAGGCAATATTTACTTTTATTAATAAAGAAGTTTATTGTATTGGTTAAAGTCTTTCGTTGCAAGTTATTTTGTTAGTTACTAGTTGGTTGCCGAAAGCGTGTTAGTCACATGGCGGTAATAGTCATAAATTACTCAAATATTATTTACCAAAATAAATTATTCTAAAGTGAGTAATTTGGGGGTGTTACAACCCTGTCGGCCACTAACGAAAGATCGAATCTTTCTAACAGGACTGCGTGGCCTATTCAGGGGACGCTTGCTAGCACGACCGATCGGAGGAGTTTGACTCGCCAAAGCCTGAGATACTTCAGCAACACTCTAGGGTTTGTTTTGATTTGTTGAAATCTTCAAATATGTTAGACTTTGGGAACCCAGTGGTCTCATTTCCTTTACCAACTGCCATCTGAAGGATACAATTGTTGATTGCGCGAATCTGAAGTCGGGTGGGTCTCAATGAGGAACATTATTGTTCTCATCAGTTTCTGGCATGCCGAAGGATTTTTGCTGCTGGCTGTTGATCATTTCTTAGAATCCCTGGTACACGTTGGTAGGTAGGATCGTGGGTTAAGATTGTAAGGTATATTTCCCCCTTTCCCCTCCCGTTCTAGCACCAATTGTTCCTTTATGGAATAAGTAGGGTTGGAGTGAATCCGTATCTCCTTATCTCGTGAGCTGGTTTGATGACTTGCAACATAGAACATGTACATACACTAACCTTGAGGGTTGATCCGAGGAACGACCATCCGATGCCTAAGTCAGTAAGTATAAAGCAGGTAGCTCTCAAGTAGAGTATAATAGTAATTGTGCATGTACATTATGATTCAGACCATGGAGTATTTATAGGAGCCGCAGTGTCCCAAGCTAAGTAGGAAACTGCTTCTATTGACCGAATTACAATTCTATCCTCTTTTCATACTTATCTTTAGGCACATAGGCCTTGCTTGGACAGTATTGGATCAGGCCCAGGCTCATTTAAAAATGGCTCGGGAGGGTAGCACCGGTATGTTAGGAACGCCGGCATCATATACGTTCCCCCTGGTCATCCTGAGATATGTGGATGATTTGACAATGTCGGTCGTTGACAATTCAGTTAGACCAGTAAGGAACTTTGACTGCCCCATACAAGTATGATAAAGATATTTTATCTAAGAGTTGACCTAGGAATTTACATAACGTGGATGTTTTCGATATAGCTGATGCTAATAATATTTTCAAAGGCAAATGTTATGATATATAGAAGTACTGATTCTTTATGCGTAGATCATCATATTTGTTGCGGAAGTGATGGAATAATAGTGGCTTCCCGTACCGAATTCTGGACTATAGATCTGAGTTTGAAACCTTATGCCAAAATTATATTGGTAGTATTAAGGTATAGTTGTTCCAACTTCCAAGCTCCTCTATCCCACCAAAGAGGAAAAAAAGTAGAAGGGAAAATTGAAGTCAATAAATATTCCACAGCATGTCGGTCAATGAATAACTCCTAAATAGAGTAACAATCACCAACTTATTAAAAAATTCGTAATACCCGATTGTCGAAGGGACAAACACCTTTCCGAAAAAAAAAAAAAACACACACAACTTATATCGAATTTGTAGGCTGATACCAATTAACATAGTTCAACTTAGGAACTATGCGGTAAAATAGTTCTTGTTATAATGGTTATCGCTTGTAATAGCTATTGGTAATCAGATGTTAGCTATTAAAGCTTAGTGGTATAATAAAATTTTTCTGCTACTGGATTAGTAATAAAAGAAAGTATTGATGAACTAATAAGTTATACTATAAAAAGTTGCAACTACCAAAAATTAGAGCATGTTCGGTATCACTATAAGTTTTCAATTTTTGGTTTTATTTTTATTTTTTTTGGTGAAGAAGAGGGCAAAAACCCAACACAGAGAAACAAACTAGGAAAAAGAAATACAAGACACAACAGAAACAAACCACAGACTAAGCACACACGCAGCAAAGGAAACAACAGAAAACACAACTACAGACTCCTACTCACACACACCAGACCACGAAACTAAGCAGGGACCATCCTAGCCCACGCAACTCCACTCAAATCCTTCAATAAAATAGCATGAAGATCCTTCGGGACCGCCTCTAGCAGGACCAGTTTCTCAACTGTACGAACACCTATATTTGCAAGCCAATCCGCCGCCTGATTCGACTCTCTATAACAGTGTTCAATTGCTATCTTCCATTCCTTGCGAGCAGTGAGTGAATGACAGTGCTTCATAATATGGATATACGGAGAGGGGAGAGGAGCTTCACTCACAAGGATCTTGGCTACAACCTCCGAATCAACTGAAACAAGTTCCTTTTTATGATGACAATCCCAAGCAATCAACAAGCCTCTCAAAACAGCAAGTAATTCAGCCTTTGTGCAGGACCAAACACCACAGTTTAGAGCAAAAACCTCATGAACTTCACCTCTTGATCCCCGTATAATACCCCCAGCTGGGCCAGGGTTGCCCTTCGCAGCTCCATCTCTGTTTAGTTTCACCCAGCCTTCATTTGGGCACTGCTATCTCGCAATGATCCCTTTTCTCCCCCCTTAAGTCGGATTTTTTACTTGCTCCATTCGTTCCATAGCTTTCTTTATCTCAGTTTTTGGTTTTATAATATAATATAAAAGTCATATGATATACTTAAAATTAATCATACTTATGGTTAACTTATCAATTTTGAAAACTGACAACTAAAAATTTGGAAACTCCTTTTTTTAGTTTTCATATTTTTATTTTTGGTTTCAAAAAAAATGAAAACTGGAAGAAATACTAGTGGAAAAATGAAGAAGGGCTGCGCTGAAAAATGGCCTGTAGGGCTGCGCTTTTTGACAACAGCCCTTTCAATAGCAGCCCTTCACTTTTCAAGTAGGCTGCACTTTAACAGCGCAGCCCCTCAAGCTTAGAAGGGTTGCGCTTTTTAGTAAAAAGCGCAGCCCTTCTAAGCTTGAAGGGCTGCGCCTTCTTAACTAGCGCAACCCTTCTAAGCTTGAAGGGTTGCGCCTTCTTAACTAGCGCAGCCCTTCTAAGCTTGAAGGGCTGTGCTTTTTCAGCAAGCGCAGCCCTTCTAAGCTTGAAGGGCTGCTGGCTCCATTAGAAGGGCTGCGCTTTTTCAGCAAGCGCAGCCCTTCTAAGCTTGAAGGGCTGCTGGCTCCAGGAGCTCTGCTACTATGAAGGGTTGCGCTAGTTGAAACTAGCGCATCCCTTCTAAGAAAGAAAGGATGTGCTAGTTTCAACTAGCGCAACCCTGCTTCTTAGAAGGGCTGCGCTAGTTCAAAAAGCGCAACCCTTCACTAAATTTTTATTTTTTTTGTAAAATTAATACAGCTTTTCTTGCCCCTGCTCCTTCACATAGCAGCCCACCCTCTGCCACTGCCCACCCTCCCAGCCCACCCCCACTTCCCACCCTCCCAACCCCCACCCCCTACTGCCCCCCTCCCAGCACCCACCCCCACTGCCCCCAGCCTACCCCCCTGCCCACCTCTGCCCACCCAGCCACATCAGCCCGTGCTGCACCCAGCCCGCACCCTAATCCCGCACCCAGCAGCCCCACCCCCACCCCCACCCAAAACCTCCCTTGGACAAAAAAAAATTGCAAATTGCAACACGATATATATGACAAGTGGAGAAAGGTAATAATTAACTTCAAATATATTTAATAATGTAAAAAGTGTACATAGAATTGATAGAAACTAGTACATTGAGCTAAAATGTCATCTTATGCAATCATCGGTAATGTGGGACGCCAACTTATCTCCGAACTTCATCTATTTCTTCTTTGGTAAGTTCCTCAAACTGGTGTGGAATTCGCATAAACCTTGCAAAACAACCAAGGAATAAACACATATATAGAATTCAATCATTTTACCGTAGTTAGTACTTCTAAAAATGACAATATCCTTCCCGAAATTCAATCAAAATCAAATGCAAGCCTAAAAGTCTACACACTAGTTATAATATACTCATATAATCATGTTCAAAGAAAATTTGGGGTTAAATGACTTGATAAGTACATTTTGGGAGCGAAAAGGCCAAAATAGGCCGGAAATGGCCTTTTCGTTCCCGAAATGCAACCAACAACAAATGCAAGCCTAAGAATCTACATACTAGTTATATTATGCCTCATATAATCATGTTCAAAGAAATTTGGGGTTAAATCACTTGATAAGTACATTTTGGGAGCGAAAAGGCCAAAATAGGCCGGAAATGGCCTTTTGTTCCCGAAATGCAACAAACAACATATGCAAGCCTAAGAATCTACATACTAGTTATATTATGCCTCATATAATCATTTTCAAAGAGAATTTGGGGTTAAATCACTTCATAACTACATTTTGGGAGCGAAAAGCCAAAATAGGCCGGAAATGGCCTTTTCGTTCCGAAATGCACAAACAACAATTGGAAACCTAAAAGTTACATACATTTCGAAGATCACCAACATCTTCGGAATGGTTGACGATATCGAGCATGAACCTCATGACGTAATACCCACACGCACGTCCACCTACTTGTACCGGACACTAAAATTCACCAAAGGATGCAATAAATGACATGTTAGATGTGTATTATGTGTTTCTATAAAAGGATGCAAAAAATTCTCATGTTACCTCGACTAAATGCCAAACAGGAGGTTTGTTGTCGAATCGAAGTCCAGATGCAATAACCCCCTTCATTACACTACATCAATACATTATTATAAGATTAGATGTACATTTAATATTAATAAGTGTGCATATATTGAGTTGCGATTAAGCTACCTATTTAACAATGATCTGACTAGTAAGGACCGCATTGTTTCTTTACGCAAAGAATCAAAGTGGTAGACTTCGTTACGTGGCAAAGATATTGCAATCAGTGTCCAATGGTTCCTACCAACAATAAAAATGTTATTATTATCATAGAACAACTAATAGGTCAATTTAATTAAAGTAAAAAGTGAGTTTAAGAAGCATACGATTCAATGAAAGGAAAAAGAATGATCTTATATCCAAGACGAGAACATGCTTTCAGAGAATCCTTGAGATATACTTTCACCTCCTTTTGGTTTTGTACGCAAGTGTCATCTCGTACTAAGCTTGGACATAACCAACCAAACATTGACTCACTAGATGGCCTCAAATCATTGTATAATAGCATGAGAAATCATATTGATTAAAATAAAACTTACTTATCATGGAAGTTATTAGTTGGATTGAATACTACTTAATTAAGGCATATATGTATATTTATTAATTTATATACTAATGAAGTATTACCTCATGAATGTTTGTATCATGGAAACATTCAACTCTTCCTTAAGTAAGAATTGTTTAATATCAACCTTAGAAATGAAGGTCGATGAATCCTCAAAGTAGTGGAACTGGTGGTGCGACAACTTAATCTCAATCATTGCTTCATCGTCTACATCGCTAGCGCACTCATGTAGCCAAAAGCACAGTTGAGTAAGGCCTTGCTCATTATCAACATCACCAATACCGAGGATACTCCTTTTACCAGGTACAACAATTGACCACTTATGATCAGCAGGATCAGTTACAAAAAATACTTGCTTGACTTGTGATGCAATTACAATGGCTCCTCAGTTTCACGTAGACGACTAAGGTCAAAAGAGTGAAACCGCAAGGATCATCGTTTCTTACACAACGTCGATTATGTCAACCCACTTGCAACACAAGAGGCAAATATTAAAAGTACAGTAGTCCAGCTCCCATATTTCTTGTATTCGCCCATAATAGTTGCTTTCAGCATGTACAGCGACTTATCTTTCGAGCTTGCATATTGTGTAGACGACGCCACAAGTGAAACACCACTATTTTGTTGCGATTGACTTAGATCTTGACGTTCAGTCCAAAACGTATACCCATTAATATCATAACCCTCATAAGAGCGTACAGTTCACGAGGACCAAATGCTAACCACTTGACTGTTTCAGGAACACTTTCATCCAAATCATTGAGTACTCGTTTATGAAACCAATCAATGAAAGTCTTGTTATGCATTTGCGTCAATGCCCTCACTCCTTTTCCAGGATTGCTAACACGTAATTCCTCCATATGTTCACTTAAATAAGGATGGACATCTGGTACGTGATGCAATACAAATAAGTGAGCTTGTTTACGCTTTTCTAGGAAGGTGTGATCAATTTTGAACCAATTGTACCCTTGCCCTCAAGTCTGCCCTCGTGTCGGGATGTCGGAAGTCCAACAGGATCAACACTAGCAAAATACTCAGCCACAAAATTACTGATCTCTTCACCCACAATCCCTTGAATTATACTACCTTTCTGTTGTCAGGATTCGAACTTTATCCTTCAAAGTTCCCATATATCTCTCAAAAGGATAGCACCACCTCAAAAACACTGGACCACACAGCTTAATTTCTCGAACTAGATGGACAATGAGATGGACCATAATGTCAAAGAATGCGGGGGGAAATACATCTCAAATTTGCATAGAGTTTCAACTACTCTGGCTGCAAGGAATCGAGGGTCGACGGGTCTAGGACTTTGCTGCAGATTGAATGAAAAAATGAACACAGTTCTGTAATGGTGTGCCTCACATGCTTTGGAAGTATCCCACGAATTGCAATCGGTAAGAATACTTGCATCATGACATGACAATCGTGCGATTTCATACTCGATAACTTCAACTCACCATTTAAGGTAACAAAGCGCTTCATATTCGATGAGTAGCCAGTAGGGACCTTAATGCCATACAATGACTCGCAAAAAATCCGTTTCTCTGCACGCGACATCGTGTAGCAAGCTGGTGGCAAATAATTCTTCTCCGAATCCTCCACCTTTTTACTTTTCTGAGTTTCATCATCAACCCTTTCCTCCCCTCTTTTCTTCTTCCTTCCGTCCCTTTTCTGAGCCCACAACTCTGGTCGAATCCCCTCTTTTTCCAAGTAAAGTCGTGACGCCTTAACATCTTTTGTCTTGCCCGGAATATTCATAAGTGTCGCGATAATAGCTTCACAAACATTCTTCTCTATGTGCATGACATCCAAACAATGTCTGACCTTTAGATCTTTCCAATATGGGAGTTTCCAAAAAATGGACTGTTTTTTCCATAATCCTGTAGGTCATCAACCTCACTAGCAGGTTTACCAAAGACTGTTTCAATGCCCTTCACCTGATTATAAACTTCAGTACCAGTTAATGGTCTATGAGCAACTTCTTCTTCAACCGTCCCATCGAATGCCTTCTTCTTAAACCGATAGGGATGGTCGCGGCTGAGGAGCCTTCGTGTGCGCATATACACATGTTTGCAGCCCTTAAGGTGTGTAGATTTCATGTCATCTAAACAAATCGGGCAAGGTTGTTTTCCTTTAGTCTTATACCCAGATAAGTTCCCATAAGCTGGATAATCGTTCATAGTACAAAAAAGCATGGCACGCAGAGTGAACATCTCATTAGCATACGCATCAAATACTAACACTCCTTCGTTCCACATCTTCTGTAAATCTTCAACAAGCGGCTGAAGGTATACATCTATGTCATTTCCAGGTTGTTTGGGCCCCGATATAAGAAGCGACACATCATGTACTTGCGTTTCATGCACAACCAAGGAGGCAAGTTGTAAACCACTAAAACTACTGGCCATTATTGCTGCGAGCTGAGATTGCCAAAAGGGTTCATGCCATCCGTACATAATCCAAGCCTCAGATTCCTATCCTCATTACCAAATGACTTATGCACCCTGTCGATAGTTTTCCACTCAGGCGAATCAGCCGGATGCTTGAGCAGACCGTCTTTCTTCCTACGATCTGCATGCCACCTCAAATTCTTCGCATCTCCTTTAATTGAGAACATGCGCTTAAATCTAGGTATTATGGGTAGATACCACAACACCTTGGCTGGTGGTCCTTCACTACCTCCAGCTCCTTCACGCTTGTACCTCGACAATCCACAACGTGGACACTCATGTAAATGCTCATACTCATTACGATAAAGCACACAATCGTTAGGACAAGCATGTATCCGCTCGTACTCTAAACCCAAAGGACACATCACTTCTTCGCATAATAGTACGACTTTGGCAGTTCATTTCCATCAGGGAGCATCTCAGCTAAAACTTCCAACAACGATGTGAAACTAGAGTCCGTCCAACCAGCGTTCGACTTAATGTTGAACAGTGTTACCACCGCGGAAAGTTTGGTGTACTTTGTACAACCTGGATACAACGGCTTTTCAGCAGCCTGAGACATAGACTCAAAAATACGAGGTCGTCTACACGACTGATCTTCAACCTCGTGTATCATCTCGTCTACCCGATCCCTATCATCATCTCCAAATTCATCATCCAAATTCTCATCCCCTAACTCATCATCATCCTTCTTTTTTTCTTCACATACATCATTCTTTACTCCAGAGCTTCCCATATACCTCCCCTGCTCACCATGCCAAATCCATACATGGTATTGAGGCCTAAACCCACGGCGAAAGACATGCTCCCTAACCACATGTATACTACTAACCTTGCTCACATTTCTACAATCCAAACAAGGACAATAAAAGTCGACTGCTCCAGAGGATGTTTGATATTCTAATGCACTTCTACAGAATTCCGAGACCCCATTCACAAACTCAATCGATTCACGACTACCATACATCCAAGTACGATCCATCTCATTCAAGAAGACCACCTCTAATAATTAAACACAACATTCATTATAATGCATCAATCATTATTAAAGTACACACACTCACATATTCAAATCACACACGTATACAACAAGCTAAGATAGTTACATGTTCAATTGTATGCATGCAGTCAAAGGTCCTTATCACTCCAACCTAACCCATCCTTGGACGTCTAATCTCACTAGTGAATATATGCCAACTTTTCAATTCTAAGGAAAATCCGGCAGCATTTCCCTACAGTTCTCCAAGTACACAATGTAGATAATTGCTTATCTACATATGTACCCAGAGAACAATGTAGAAACGATAAGCCAAGATTTTCCTCAGAATTGAAAAGAAGACACACATTCACCACCTAAGTGAGATCAAACGTCCAAGAACAGTCCCAAACCGGGGACTATTCAAGACTTACTCCTAATGAGTAAGTCTTGAACGGGTATCTAGGCATATATGATGATGGTTCAAACAACTTGTAGATTTTCATATATAGCTAAATCACATTGCTTTTCATACAATCTCATATCAACAAATATATATACATTATAAAAAATACATATTACATTCAATAAATTATCAACTTTGTCTACATGTTAAATAGTTACCTCTTAACACCAACGACGAGCAATGAAGAGAAAAGAGATACTTGGACTTTACTTGCCTTCCTTAGCCTCTTCTTCCTACAATTGACAAAACCCACATTGCACATTAACCATTTAATTCAATTAAGAAAAACAAAAGTAACTTAAAAACAAAATTAATTCATACCTAATTAACCACTCAAATGGTGGAGAAGAGAAGAAGAGAAGAAGAAAGAGAAGAGAAGAAGGGTAATGGTAAGCAAGGTGGTGGGCACGATGTGGTGGGTACTGCACAAGGTGGTGGTGCGAAATGTGGTGGTGTGCAAATACCACTCAAATTAATTGATGGTGGTGGAGCAAAGTGTTGGCAGCAGTAGTGGTGGTGGTGGTGCTCGAATTAGGGCAGCAGTAGTGGTGGTGCTGGTGGTGCACTTGAATTAGGGCAGGAGTAGTGGTGGTGGTGGTGCAACACTCGAATTAGGGCAGCAGTAGTGGTGGGTGCTGTTTTTTTGCTCGTAATTCTCTAAGGAGGGAATGCTCACTCGAAATAGAATGCTCTACTGTACATGCGCGCAATTATTCAAAGCAAAAAAAAATTAACGAAGGGTTGCGCTTGTAACAAAAAGCGCAGCCCTACATTACAGAAGGGCTGCGCTTTTTTTACAAGCGCAACTCAGAAGGGCTGCGCTTTTTTAAAAAGCGCATCCCTTCTGAGTGTGTGAAGGGCTGCGCTTTTTCCACAAGCGCAGCCCTTCTGTTATGTAGGGCTGCGCTTTCAGGAAAAGCGCAGCCCTTCCTTTTTTTTCCCCTATTGAAAAAAAATGATAACGAACGAGCCCCTAGAAATATGTCTAGAAACAAAAATGGTATTGGTTTAGTTTCCACATTTTTGTTTTTTGTTCTTTATAACATTTTTCAACCGCTAAACTAGTTACCTTTCAATGCTACTTTACCATATATCAACTTTTATGTTTAACAGAGTTTTAACTTGATCAAACATTTAAATGCTAATTAGAAATATGTCGCTATATACGCTTTTAATACAATGAATGGCTAGAATACCAACTAAATGTAGACATAATAACTCTTATTATAAAACTCAACTCAGCAATTAAACCCATTAAAGATAAATATCCACTAAAAAAATAAAGATAAACATAATATTAATTTATCTATCTATGTTATCTCTTTCTCTATCTAAGAAACCGTAGTTCTTCTTTAGACCATCATCGGTATCCCAGTTCGTTCTATACATGAAATCCGCTATCATGAAAAGTATTGCAATAGCTACATGATGGTGTGCAATATCAGTCAGTCACAGATCTAGATCCAATCGTCCATGAAAAGTAAGAAACTTCACATATTTTGACCAATTCAAAGTATAAAAGAATGGGTTTCCTCCTTCAACAAAACAAGGATAAAGTTGAGCCTAAAGATCCAGATTCAAGATAAATTCATGAGGAAGTGGTATCTCTTTAGGATCTACCCCAACATTTAGAAATTGGTTACTCGGTAATGATGCATGGACTTGATACCTCGCCCAATAAAGAGACTCAAGTCCTAGTAGTCCTGCTAAATGATAATGCAACATAGAATCCACATCTTGGAACCAAGCCAATTTTGAAGCAGCTCTGTGATAATGGAACCAACCAATGAAAAGCATCAATGTCGTAAAGACCAATGCACCAACTGCACTACAATAAAGTTGTAATTAATTAGTTATTCCACATGTTCGCCAAATCTGAAAAAATGCCACAGCTTATTTGTATTTTTCGGAATCCCCATACATCACAATTAAAAATTTCTTGCCCCACTATCGTCCAAACTACTTGGGTGCTAGGTCCAATGTGAGTAGGATCGTTTAGCCATGCTTCATAATTAGGAAAACGAGAACCACGAAAATACATACCACATAGCCAAAGAAATTAAATGATAGAGAGTTGACAAAAATTGGCACTAAAAATTTTCAGGTCTTCCGAATCGCTGATATGGCTATCGAAATCGTGTGCATCAACATGTAGGTTCCAAATCCATGTAGTAGTGTCAGGGCTTTTAGCTGTTAATGATATTATTATTCTTATCTCAATTAGAAGATATTAGATGGAGCTACTTAATGTTTTACATATAATATTTTATTATTTTGGATTCTATTCAAAAATACTCGACCCACATTATGAAAAATCACACGAAAAATTGTTAGTCATTTATAAGAAACATCTCAGTAGTCATTCGAAACTTTTTTTTTATATTTTATTACTACTTTATTTTGGAATAATGAATAATATTTCAATGCTTAGAAATATTATTCATTATTATTTATTTATGAAGATTTTTTAAATTATTATATCATAAGTGGATTTTCTTTTTAAAAAAAATGCTATTTTTGATATTTAAAATAGTAATTTATTTGTATTAATAGCTAATAGATGAAAAGAAATAAATCGATTATGTACTCTATGATGATCTAAAAAGGGAAATAAAGAAGCTCTTTGATTGGTTCTTTCTCAAAGAATGATTCTATTCTATTTGACTAATAATTCTAACATATAAAAAATAAGAAATAATAAGAGTTTATATTATTTTATTCAAAAAGCCTCGTAGAAATAAACCAATTATGCGCTTCAATTATTCCTAGGAGTAAGTGTTCTAGTTTATTTTCGATACTTAGCGGCTTAATCGAACCAAGCCTCCGCAAATATATAATCTCTCTGTTGGTGGAGTGTTCTCCCCGATCAAAATAGGCACAAGAGGGTCAATTCCTTCGATAAGAACCGTACATGAGAGTTTCCTACCACATACAACTCCGCAGTTAATTCATTTGATGTCATATCAAACTAAATGTGATATCTTATAGATTTATATCCCACTGTCCAGGGTAAACAAAAGAGGTTAATCACATGAGTTTCAAACTTTCATTTTGATTTATTTAAGAATCAGTTTCGATTTTATTTTTCTCCCGCATGCAGAAAAATATAGCATAAGTATTTATTCCTATACGACGTATTTTCCGCAAGGTAAATATCTCAATTTCATATCAAAATTTATAAAGAATCTTTGGAAAAGACTTTCTTCATAACTTAGAAAGAGAAGACTTACTACCTTTGGGATTTGATCCTACACCACCGCTCAATATCTTAGTCTTAGTGGGTTGACTCTTTTACATAAGATAATTCCTAATTTTTTTTATCTTATATTTCCTCTGTTCTTTTTTAATTGCAACATTTGCAAGTACACACTTGTTAAGGCATAATTTTTACATTAATAACTTAAGTTACGTATTCGAAAAATTTATGCAAATAAGATATTAAATAATTACACATTGAGACAAATCAAATAAGTTATTACATTACTATGTTTATCCTTGTGTTTAGGACATTATACATGGTCAAAGTTTGATTTATTAATAGTAGAAAAGTCATAATATTGGAACTAAAAAAGAAAGGAAAAAGTATATACATAAGTAAATGATTCTTATTCTTTTGTTAATGCATCGGCCCAAAACCTCATTAATTGATCTTTATGGTGCTTCCTATCTATTAATTAGATCTTTTTTTATCCATAGATATAAAAGCATGTTCTATATTATTTCTCCATTTTTTACTTCTATTAATATGAAGTTTCTTTCTTTGCCACCATCCTTTTCAATAATGGTGAGCTCCAATTTTTACTTTTATGCATTTGCTTTTCTAGTTTTTTAAAATATAATAATTCTTCTTTGTCTCTGTGAGTGATCGAGTTTTTAACTCAATTATTGAGTTCTTTGCCTCCAGGGATTTTGGATTTTGAGTTTTCAGTCTCCTCTAGTAGTTTAAAGTTTGCTTTCTACAGTTTGGTGCATAAAGACAGTTCATTGATGATTTGTTGTACAAATTTGCAATTAATATTGGATTTCTGTATGCTATCTACGCTGTACAATAAATAGATTTTGTCTCAAAAATGTTGCATGATTCGGCACAAATGGTAGGGATGTTGTATTGGCAGATATGGTTCGATTGTTAGTATTATAGTTATATCATAGAACAAATTTATTTGGCCAAATTAGGTTTTGTTTCATTTTTCTTTAATGTTTGATTATAGATGCAGTATGTCTTTCATTAATATATCAAATTTATCTTTTGCATTAAGAAACAAAAATATGTATCTCTATGAAGTATCCAATGAGTATATGTACCATAAAAGTATCATACATTATAGATAAGAAGTCTTCATTGAATTTTGTATGCATCATTACCTTTATAGCTTCCTGCAAACCCAACAAAATAAAATCTTCCATTTGTTAATCTCCCGTTTAGATGATTACATTAATTAGCAAATTTTGAAATCGCTCTAAATTTTGTTAGAATAAGTTGGAAATTAGAGAAGAACGTACATTTTAAATTTTGCTTTTTTTATATCCTCGTGTAAAGGTTATCTATGGAAGTTTGGCTGGCTTGATATTATAGAGGAGTGAAAATTATAAAGATTTTTATATGAAGCTTTGGAGTTTGGACGACGTATAAAAACACAGTATGTGTGTTAGAACTTAATAGAGGGGGTCCAAGTCATTTATGGTTGGAAACATTTGGCCCGACCAAGCTTCCCCTCTAATAATATTGTAAAGTTGTTGGCTTGTTGCATGTCAAAGAGAATATACCATTTTCAACTCTGATTTGTGTCTTTAATTTATGTACTAGTAATCCTCTCTAGTAAAACCATACAACCGGAGAGGCCTAGTTTTTTTTTTTTTTTTTACATCGAGAGAATTTACATTAATTAAAAACTGAAGTACAACCTAATGCTAATACAACCAAACGAAAATAATTATCGCTAACAAGAACGACGTGAACTCGAACATAATTTTTAAAGAAAACACTAAATATTATACCTCCTGTCCGAATGAAGTTTATCTTGAGCGTTGGCGGGTGAGGTTGGATATGAGAAGATATTTGTTGAGCTACAAAACCCTCACAATCTTCATAGAGAGAGTGTCGTACATCAGTTAGTAGATCCCAATGTCTACTAGACGCGAAATCCCAAGGTCCTTGATGATCCTCCTGGGATTCTCTTGATTCAACTAACAAGGAAATCACGTTTTTTAGTGACTTCTAACCCTGCTGCGAGGGTATCTGGAGTTCAATCACACTAGACTGAAACTCGAAAGACGTGGACGTCTTGACGTGCCCAAAAGCAAGTTATGTTGCCTCCCACAAGATGTGTTTTTTAGGTGTGGTAACATCTGAAGGCATCACGGGAATTTGGAGCGAGTTATAATGAAAAACATCGCCCCATTGGCGGATCCTTAGATCCAAACTGACAATCCTGAACTCATAAGACCGACGCACAATAGAGTTGAAAAGAGAACCTTCTCTCATCTTAACCAACACCTGAACTCCTAAAGTGGCGAAAAACTCGTGCCTAACTCCAGGATTATTGGCTCTACCTACCAGGTTGCCTAGATTTTCCTTTGTCATAGGTAACCAAGAGCCTTGAACTATCCACCGATCACCACTAGAGAACACCCCAGCACTACCAGTCATAAAAAAGGGCCAGGTCTATCAGATCTGAAGATAAAAAACATGAAAATAACAAAACCAAACAACAATAGGTTCTTAATACCGAACCCGAAACTTGAAGGCTCAACCAAAAGCGGGAAGGGGAAGGGGAAGACACAAACGATAAAACTAAACAACCACTGATAGAGTAACATACCAGGGGAGGGGGGAGGGAAACCGACACATAAAACACGAGGAGGGGGAAAGGGGGACCCGACAACGCAACGGAACAGGGGGTAAGGGAAGGGAAGCTCGAAAAACATAAAGGGGAAAAAACAAACCTCTCGGCGACGAGCCACAACACAGGTACTACCCTCAAGCGGCGGCGACGTGGTACCGACAGACACGAACATGGAGAAGGGGGTGGGAAAACCTAATCTAAGTACTGAAACAGGGGAGGGGGAAACACGAACCACGTAGGGAACGGCGCGAAACAGGGGAGGGAGAAACGAAGAAAGAGGTGTAGGGGTGCGGAGGGGAGCGAATGATGGTGGAGGAACAGACGTGAAACAGGGGACGCAAAGCACAGGGCGGGGAAGGGAACTAACGTTGACAACTACCTACAAGCGGGTGGCTCGTCGGCGACTGGAGAGCGGCGCGGCTCTCAGATCGGCCTCCGGCGAGCCTGTGCGGCGCGGTGAAGTTTTTGAGTTTTTAGGTTAGGGTTTGAGAAAGTCTAGATAGAGAAGAAAAGGTTTCCGAAGAACAAAAAAGTTTGATTAATCGATGTTGGGCGTGGGAATTAGACGGTTAGGCCTAGCTATTTTGTGCTTTAAATTCAGAGGTATTTGATAAATGGTTTTTAATTATGAAGGTCCGTTTCATTATATTTTTCCCTTCTTATGTATTTAGACAGTCAAAAGAAGTGTTTGATGTGTAGATATATTAATGTGTCTTCCGTTTTTGCACTCGATGTACACATATCATCATCCAAATTGGTCAAGATTGAATAAGATCAATCAAAACCTGGTTTATAACTGTAGACAAATAATCATGTCTCCCTATTCGAGGATTCAATGATGAAACATACATTTGTCTTAATTAGTCCAACTCAAGGACAAGGCACTCTGAAAAGCCATTCAAAATCATTTTGAAAAGTGTTAAAGTCTTATTTAAAAGCCATGATGTAGATCTTTAATATAAAACTGTTCTACTGTATTTATTATAAACCATTTTATTTCTTTTTATTATTTACATATATTATTATATGGTCGCATGATTATATTCTATGCATATTATATGATTGTCCTGCTTTATTGCTTTTATCCCCCACGTGTTATTTTTGCTAATCAAGAACTAAAGAATTGTTCTGACATTATTCAAATTAATTCGGACAACCTGCTAGGCTCCCTGTAAATTGATTGCATAATAACATCACTAAGAAATAGTCTTTAACGTGTTTCTTGAACCAACCTAAACTAATTATTATTAAGGTGCTAAAAACATTATTTGGTTATTCTTTTGCATAAAGATTGACGTGGATCAATATTTAGTGGAGGCCAGCAATGGGCAACATTGTTCCTGGCTATGTTTGTACCCTCACCCTCGAATACAATCTTTGGTTCATTTTTACCATTTATGAACTCTAGACAGGGAAATCTACGTTGGACAAGTCCCTAATTTGGCCATGCGATTTCCAATATCCAATTAGATTTATGATTCTTCCTCTAAAGAATTGTTGGCGATTATAAAACGTTTTCAATACAAAAAAACCTCTACAGTGGGGTAGTCAAATCTAATACGCGTTCATCCCCCGTAGGCGAAATAAAAACACGTCTACAATTTGGCGACTTCACTAGTGAGGATTTTAAAAAAAATAAATGAGTGGGTGAAACAAAAAAATACGATTCATACTCTTTTTATGCATTAGAATGACATTACAGTTTTGCATATGCATAGCTATTGTTTAAGCCACCATAACGACAATCTACCTTGCCTCATTAGCACATGTTCTATATGTGAGGTCACCCCTGGGGGTTTAAGCTTTGTCCTTCCAAAAAGCTTCCTGAACAATAGTGTTGGATCTTAGTTATAAGCAAACCTACCCAACGATGGCATTGTTCTCTTGTTCCTAACTCGACAACTGGAGAGCGTCTTACATGTGGCCACCTCTTTAAGCAAGGATACGAAGAGTTGGATTAATCTCTTAGTCACGGACCCTTTTAGACTGAACCTAAATCTTACCAATAGTTTCAAACATAGATCTGGACTTTAGGGTGGAACTTTTCCATCCATGTTATATGACATTTGCTTGTGATTGCAATCTTCGCCTGCTATTAAATTGTCAAATTGTCATTAGTATGCATCGTTCCTAAAATTACATATAACGAACAATAACAAATCGTCAATTGCCCCATACGTCGCCTGAATCCCCGAAAAACATGTCGGGTAGTAGAGCGTCAGGCGCATTAAGTTGCACCTTACGCACCACTCTCGCGCCAGATATACCGTTGGGCGCCGCGCACAGTAATAGTGCGCGGCACGCAGTCTATGTGTCACACGATTTTCGTCGATTTAGTCGTCTTAATGGACGATCCGATGTTCAGTCCTATGTTTGTTTGTTTGCATTTGCATAGTACATGGTTTAAATAGAGGTCTTACCTAATTAAAAAAATCAGTCTTTTCATCCAAGTTTGAGTCTGTCCTAAAAAAGTACATCTAGAAAAGTGATCATGGTAGAGTTAGGAGTGTCATGCATGTCTACCTCTCCCCATTTCATCCCTACTATCCCTATCAATCTTACCTTACCATATTCAATCAATTTCGAAAAAAAACATACATTTTTTTTCAAAATCACTCCTAGATCATGTTCATTCTACTCTTTTTTGAAAAGCATCTATTAAAAAACATCATACATGACATTCAAAAATATATATTTTTAAATTCAATCCATCACCGTTTCCTAACAAAAGATAAAAACAACGGGTTTCTTTTCAAAATTGAATTTTGAAAATTCTAAGCCCATTCCAAACACTTTCATACAATTCAATCAACTCAATCTAATTCACTTGAATTTATTTTAGGCCCATATGCATTCGAGTCCATTTCGCATTCATCCTAAGCCCGTCTAATTTGAGTCCATACATTCACTAGAATTAGAGTCGATCTTAGGTTTATATAAGTCTAGTTCATTTCAAAATCTAGACTTGTCTGCATCTTTATGTAAAGTCTAGTGCAAGTCTATTCGTAATCCATCATGATCTAAGTTTAAGTCTAATCCAATCCAAATCTTAGGTCCATTTCGGCCCAATTCATTTTCTAGGTCTACTTTACATCCTATCTACATCATAGTCAGTCTTCGAAACATAAAAGTTCAGGTTGAGGACTATAAAATTTTCCTAGGTCTAGTTTGAATTATATGTAAATCCTAGCCAATCTTCGGACTATAAAAGTTCAGTCTTAGGATTATAAAATTTCTCTAAGTCTTGTTTGCATTATATGTAAATCCTAGTCAGTCTTCATACTATAAAAGTTGAGTATTAGGACTATAAAATTTCCCTATCTAGGTCGAGTTTGCGTTATATGTAAACCCTAGTCAATCTTCGTACTATAAAAGTCATTCTTGGGACTATAAAATTTCCCTAGGTCTAGCATGTATTATATGTAAACCCTGGTCAGTCTACGGACTATAAAAGTTCATCCTCTAAGTAGAAATAACTTTTACTTGTCTACCCTGCTATGAGTCTAGTCTGCTTATTATAAGTGCAAAGTATAGTACTTAGAAAAAATCCAATCCTTCAATCTTCTTGCATAGATCAGTTCAATCCATTCCATATCTGCATATGCATATAGCTAGGCCCATCTCGTCATCATAACCATAATCATACGCATTTCTAAGCATTTTCCATCCCATTCTCACTTTCACCTTCATCTCTCATCTCCCATTTTCATTTCTCCCGTCTCTCATCTCCATTTATGATTTCGAAAATCATTTCTTAAAACTTACAAGCAAGGTCCACTCGATTCTTTTCATGACCGGTCAAAATATTACAATAACTTAGGAATGCCTAATGGAGGAACAAATGGTGAGCGTACTCTAAATCTCATCAATCGTACTATCACCACCCTAATTTCATTTAGAGTGATGAAGATTAGTTTGATCGCCTTCACAATAGAGGTGCGATCACTTCCATAGGTTCTACTACCTTCACAATAGAGGTGCGATCACTTCCATAAGGTATCTACTCCGAATCCTGCACCTAAAAGAAAATTCAAAAGGTGCAACCTACATTTCTTCGTCGAGTTCCAACCGAATCCACCTGCCATCTAGTGTCGAATACCATATGCACTTCTAAATATGGTTGATGAGAATAGACATTTATTACTACAACGAGAATCAATATCATCAGTAATCCTTAGGCAGTGATCAACAATTCAACATGCTTAGTCTTTTATTTTTGGTTTCCTAGGATGAGCGAGAGAGTCCTTACCCTAAGCCAATTCTATCCTTTTCTATCGAGTCTATGTCACCATAGGACTTCATCTATTATAGACTTCTTATATTTCTTTCATTTAATTTTTCTCTTTATTTCATTGGCCTTTCACCATTATATGCTTCGAATTCAATGATGAATCTTAAATCACCTAATGAACTTCACTAATAATAAAAAAAAAATTTGAAATAAAAAAAATGAAAAATAAAAAAAGGACAGAATTTGGATTAGGAGTTATTCTCGTCTTCCCTCTATCATCCATAAACCATCATCTCCAACCAAAGCTTCATAAATAGCCTTCAAACCTTCCACTACCCTAAACCGATAAGCTTGTGTGCAAGCCTTACTACATAAAAAAATTCAAAGTGCGAAAAAAGAAGGTAAGAGCAAAAGAAAACACACAAAACAAAAGATTCAAAAAGAAAAAGCCAAATAAATAAAAAGTCAAGCTATGGGGCTTGCACACACGCTCTACGCCTCATTCAAATCCCTTCAATCCATCATATGCTTATCCTGACCAACTAAACCTTCATCTAAGCTTCAAGCCTGAAACCTTTCAACCTTTAGTCAACCCAAACTCATTTTTCAAAGTATGTCCAAGCCCGCTAGGTTAAAAATCCAAAAAGGCGGCCTAGGAAAAAATTAGGACACCAAAAAAAAAGAAATTAGATCCAGTAGTACGAATGGTCTCATTCTGCAAGGATACATAAGAATCCTTATCTCGAGATCTGACCGCTCCAATAAAATAAAATTAATTATGGTCTAATAATTTGACTTTCTAGAGTTTAGGATTATAATCTCTTTCTAGATCTCAACATAGACTCGAGTCTGAACCTAGCCTCAAAGCCTTTTCCTACCTAAATTCATTTGACTCACAGAATTGGAACCTTTTTTTATTTTTTTTAATCCAAGCTCTCTTTGTCACTGAAGGACTCTCTGACAATGTTATTGTCTCTAGAGATATTTGACTTTGCATGCATTAACTTCCCAAAGAACATCCCCCAATGAAAACATTCAACGCTCAAGGCAGATCAACTACATTTCAATATCAGATCAAGTACATGAGAAATTCATGACAAGCTCGCCTAAAGTGGGGGCTTCCAATATGTGGTGGTGTCTCTAAATCAATCTCCCGAAAAGTTTTAATCTGCATAACTCATTTACGGACCCCAATCATTTGCTAAAACAGCTTTTGAAAATCATTCTATCACTCTACATTTCCATATCAACCTAGCATTGCAAAACCCTGACCTTGAATTGCATTTCATTCATTCTAGCCTTGTAAAACCATAACAATGCATTGCATTTCATGCATCCTAATCTTGCATAACCCTGACCTTACATGATATGTCATCTTCCTTAGCTTTGCATAACCTTAATCCTTGCATAGCGTCTCATGCATCCTTATAGAGTATAACTTTGTATTATTGCATCATTATGTGCTTATCTGCGTTGTTTGCACCTATCTGCTAACATCTTCTTCTCCAGGTAATCAGATTGCTTTGTAATTATTGACCTGCATACTAACTTTGTTTTGTAGAGACCGACGTGTAAAGATTACTTCTAAACTGCAGAGCGTTTAGAATCATTCTATGTCCCAACACCATATACTTTGACTTTTAGTTTCCTGAACCTCAGCAAAGTGGGGGCTTCTGTAAACACATGATCGTGTCTCCGCATTTAAGGATCTGATGATGAAAAAAACCGTGGTCTTAATTGGTCCGACCAAAGGCAGAGCAGTCTAAAAAGCCATTCAAAACTATTTTGAAAATTTTTAAAGTCCAATTTTAAAGGCCAATTAATTATTCATGATAATTAATTGTATTTAAGCCCAATCCATTGAAAATACCAATTAATTACTTGATAATAATTAATTGTTTATTTACAATTAATAAATATTTTCAAAAGATATTTTTTATAGTTAAAATAATATTTTATCTCGTAAAATCATATTTTAGGAACTTAAATATAAAAGAAAATATTTTAGTATGCGTTCAAACAAGCTGGAAAAGGCGCTTTAGGAGCCAGACAAGTGATTCTAGCGCCCCAACCTACGCCTGGCACAGGGCCTTGCGCCTGGTGGATGTCTACACGTCATGTGTGGATATGTGCACCTGTGCCTGGTGCACTAATCTGCACCTGACACATGGATTTCTAACTCATTCAAGTCTCTACGTCAAACACACGTCTTTACGTGTACACTTTCAACTAGGCATGCTGCGTCATGCGCTTGACACATCATCATGCACCAGACGCAGCAAGCGTGTCACGTTTAATGTCATTTTCCCTATAATGAGGCCTGATTTTCGTACGGTTTTCAAGACGGACTTTTCACATAAAAGTCGATGAATACCTTACGAATACCTCTTTACGAACTACGTACCTCCTAACAAAACTCATACTTTCAAACACAAATACATTTAATCTACATATTTTCATACACTCGGATTTCTGGGCTTTACGATTGCTCGTCCCGAAGATTGTCCATCTCGCAGACCTAAGCCACGGTATAATTGTGAGGGTCCTTAAATAAATTAATTTTTTTTATTTTGAAGTTACTAACTGTTTCTTTTATGATGTATGTCTTTAATAAAAAACTGTTCTACTTGTATTTAATCTAAACTTTTTATTTCTTTTTATTTATTTACATATATTATTATATGCTTCTTGACTATATTTTATGCATATTATATGATTGTCCTACTTTATTGCTTTTATCACGCATGTGTTATTTTTGCTAATCAAGACCTAAAGAATTTTTCTAAATTAATCAGATTAATTTGGACAAACTGCTAGGTTCCCTATAAATTGATTGCATAATAACATATCACTAAAAATAGTCCTTAATTTCTTTTCTGAACTAACCTAGACTAATTATTTCAATGGTGCTTAAAACATTATTTGGTTATTCTTTTGCATAAACATTGACATGAATCGATATTTAGTAGAGGCCAGCAATGAGCAACATGGCTCATGACTATGTTTATACCCTTACCCCTTAACTCAATCATTGGTTCATTTTGACCATTTATGGACTCTAGACGGGGGTTCATTTTGACCATTTATGGACTCTAGACGGGGAAATCTACATTGGGTGAGTCCCTAATTTATCCCTAGGATTTTCCATATCCAATTAGGTTTATGATTCTTCCTTTAAAGAATTGTTGGCGACTTCAAAACGTTTTGAATACAAAAAACCTTTAAAGTGGGGTAGTCAAATCTAATACGCGTTCATCCCGCGTATATAATGTAAAATTGTTGAAAATATTATCTATGAATTTTTTTTTTTTTTGGCATAAAATTGTGTTTTAATTATGTGTATAGACTGAAAAGTTGAGACTCAAGACCGAAATTATGTCATGAAGATGTACAGTACATGTTGCTATTTTTGTTTAAGACCCTTCCACACCCCTTTCTGATGCGGTCATGTTCAAAACCGCATCAGATTCTAACTAATTTGATGCGGTTTTGGACCGAATTTGTATTTATCTCAATACTGTTGCGAGCTCATCTGATGCGGACCAAAACCGCATCAGCAAGCCCGATTGTGACCGCATCAGATGGGCTTTTTTTCACTAGTTTGTATTAGGCCAATGACTCCAAAAGTTTAGACATCACACTTTTAAAATATATAGGCGACTCTATATGATGTTTATGTAACATTGTATACTTAAATTTAATGTCAAAACCTTGTTAAGCATTATAAGGAAATGAAATGAGGCCCATAGAATTTCATGATTAATATTGATTTCAAGAAGACATACAACAATATTACTGAATGAGGTATTGTTGAGATTATGGTAGAAGCTCTTGGTTTTTCTATTTTTTCATTTATGTTGTCATGAAATGCATTCCAATAACCAGATAACTCATCATTCGAAGTTTCGAACCACTCATGATTTTCCCCTAACTAACAGAGACTTCATAACAAAAAGTAATCACAAATTCTTCGGTGTTAGAAGAGAGAATAAGAGAGAAACTTCCTAGAGAGAGAAAATAAGAGTATTAATGGACCGTCATGAGAAGGAAGAAACCCAAATCCCTCCAGCCCCAAGCCTCCCATACCTGCTTCGTCAACCACCTCCCTCTTCCCATGACTAGCTCAGAAATTGCTAAGATTTTCAAACCCCATGTAGCCATTGAAAACATTTATGTCTCAGCGATGAAAAGCCAAAGCAGATACAAATTACTAATTCCTATACCCATAATCCCTTCCTACTACAATTCGATGTGAGAATGATGGGAAAGCAGTTGGCCATTACCCAATAACAGTATTATATTCCCTGCAAAATATGATAAACCTCCTTCAACCATGCATAGACTCCCTATCAAAACCACCTCCCTCCACCCCCCCTAACCCTTCAAAATACCATGCTTAATCCCCAAGTTCCTATCAAAGCTACCCTTAGAGATTATAGATCGTGTAAAGAAGCAAACTCTTAGCCCCCAATAATAAGCTCACCACCAAAAAATTGCCAGCCTGTCTCAAACCTCGCTCAAAAAACGCTCCACTCATTAGTTCATGTTATTTCCCTAGGAACACTACAAGAGGGGGGTGAATTGTAGGTGTAGAAATAAACGTAACTTTTTGCGGAAATTAAAACTTAAACGAATAAACAAGCTAAAGGAACACAAGGGATTTTTACGAGGAAAAACTTCTTGGGCCCAACAAGAAGAAACAACCTCGACCACTAGGGATTTTAAACTCAACCTTTCACTAATTAGGCCAAACAACTTGTTACAACCTAATTCTAACTCGAGCCACACCTTGAGTTCCTAAACTCAAGTTCCTGAGCCACTGTTCCCTTAACAGCAGTTCCTCTCAACTTCACTCGAAGTTTTCTCACCATACAAGCTTCACTCAAAGCCTTCTCTTACAGAACTTCACTCAAAGTTCCCTTACCCCAAAAACCAAAATACAATTGATCGAAATAAGCTTAGTGGAATTAGAGTAAGAAGGCAAAGAACAAATGGCTATTATGAGAGAATGAAGGCACTGACACTTAATAAGTTAAACTCACTTAATTACTTAGTCAGACACAATTTGGAACTTATCTAGACTTCTATATTTATAGTATTAATCATGAAGAACGTGGGATTAATTGATTACAGTTTAAGTCCATTAACCCATGATGTTCCTTCCCCTAAGGAACACGTTTACATCATGTCCCATGATCCCATGAACTAAAATGAACGTGGAAAATTCAGCCATTACTCCTAAGATAATAGGAGTTCCTTGAGCTTTATCCGAAAATCAGTTTTATAAAATCTTTTTATCTTTAAACTGAATTTTAATCTTTAAGAAAATAATATCTTTTAAAAAATTTTCTAAAACCGGATATTTATTTTCTTTTCCAAAAAAAAATCTTTTCTTCAAAACAGATTTTCTTTTTAAAACTGATTTTATCATTTGAAATTAGATAATAACTAATTTCCTATAATTTAGGCATGACTTACTCAATTACTTTTAACCGTTATATTTGCACGCCTAAGTCTAGTTCCTTTTATTAACAGTTCCTTTAACATATTCTAAGTGCCACTTAGTTTGTTCCTTAAAGGAACAAACTCTCATTCTCAAATATCTGCCACGTTCCTTACCATTCTTTCTTTGTTCCTTTACATTGGAACTAGAAAATAAAACGCCTAGCTTCTATTTTCTTGATCCAATGCTTGCTCCAGTATCAACATAGAAACTTCTTTACTTAGCCTTTGAAATCCTCTCTTGACTTTCCTTGACTTCGTATTCTCCCAGTTCCTTGATTGATACCTTAAACACCATACACTTAAATAATTCATTAGTTCACTACTTAGTTTGTTCCTTTGTTTCTTTGTCATTATCAAAACTAGGGTTCAACAATTTCCCCCTTTTTGATGATGACAACAAAGGTACAAACTAAGGAAAATAACAAATAATATAAGTGAATGAAATAAAAACATAAAGAAGAAAATGAAAAATAAAACACAATTATGTGAGTAACTGAATTTTGATTTTTCATTTACCTTAACCTATTTTTGATTTTTCATTTACCTTATCCATTTTAATTTTTATTTTTCAATTTTTTCTTCAAGTTATGTACAGTTTGTTCCTTAAATTTTTCCCCCTTTGTCATCCTCAAAAAGAATAGACCTGCATGATTGATGAATTGATTTAACACCTTAAGACCAATATGCAAGCACCATTGGTGTAAGTTAGAAAATCAAAGAGTAAACTTGCTCAAACATCAATCACATAATACTAGCCATTCCAAGGAAGAAATTATGCAAACATTTAGAAACATAGACATATAGCAAAAGTCATTGATTATATAGCACTTGTTCCATAACAAAACAAAGAAAGAAAAGAAAAAGGAAAACAAAAGTTGTGTTCCTTAAAGAAAGAAACAGAAACAACACAAAAAAAAACTAAGAAAGGGAAGGGGAATGGTGTTCCTCTACAACTTCTTCTTCAACCACATCCTCCAATTTTTCATCACCACCCATGGTTACAACTGTTCCTTCAGCTCCTCCAAGGACGAGCCATAGAGTCCATCTTCTTTTGTTGCGCAACAAGTATCACTCAATTCTTCATAAGAGCACATTAGTATCAGTTTTGCATCCAAAGTCCAATGAAGATGATTTAAAATTTTATCATATGTTGTGCAGGAAGCAACTTCATTAACCCAGTTAGATCATCCGGATTTCCTGTTCCTTACCCTTGGAACTGAGGCAGATGGGGATTTGTGAAGGAACTGGAGGGGGTTGATGGAAGGCTCATCTGTTCCGGAATGGAAACAGAAGGTGAAGGGTGATAAATGGGAGGAAGAATGGTGGTGTGGGTGGAAGAGTTGTGGAGGTGGAAGCAAAAGGATTTGGCCTTTTATTTCATCCTTCAACTGCTCAAAACTGAAGGAACAGAAAGAGTGAGAGTGAAATGGAGGATTTTGTGAAAGGAACAGAGAGTTTGGAGATGGGTGGAGTAGGTTCCTTGAGAGTGAGGGTCCTGTTCCTCATTATCCGAAAGGACTAAAGGAGAGTCCTGTTGGAAGGAACAGGAACATGGAGCAATTTTTAGCGAGTGCTCTTCTCACTCTCAGAGGAACAGAGTTTAGGCTTGTGCAATGTGTTTGCGCCTCTTAGGTTTGGTTCCTCCGCGTTAGGAACAGGTTCATCCAAGATTACATCATTTCTCTCTCTAAGTCAATTTAGGCATTTTCTTTTTCTGAGGAACTGGAACCATTCTCCTTGAATGAGACTCCTTCTTGGACAGACAACCAAGTCCATTTAGGTCTTCTCATTAAGAATGTTCCCTTGTTTACCCTATGTGGTCCAACCAGTAAGTCTTACTTCAAAGTGATGAAGTAAGAGAAGTTATCAAGGCACCGTACCAATACACAATTGTCTCAATACAGTGGTTAAGATGTTGAATGAAGAGGGAAGGGAAATTGATTTGTATGTGGTGGTCCAAGCAAAACATGTAACACATATCCAAGAGACCCACTTCATTCCTCTTTTCAGTTCGAGGAATGAGTGCTCTCCAAACCAATTAAAATACTTTGTGAAGGGGAGAGAGTAGGTTATGGTTAAGTTTTGTTTTGGCCAGCGTTCCTCCAAAATATTCTAAGATTTTGTCTTGAGGAAAATTCGGAAAGGAAACAGTTCCTTTCCTTTAAATACAAATCAGTTCCTTTGCAAGGAACTTCCCATACTTTGTTAAAGTGCTTGATTAAACCTTATTTTCTTCCTCTAACCTCAGTTGTGCAAGTTCCATTAGTATTAACAAAATTTGCACAAATCGTCCATAGCTAAGGAACAAGAGCATTATTAAAGGCGAATTCAAACAAGAATTCCATGCCTTGTTCCTTTAGAATGGAGGTTAATTCTGAAATTCAATTTATTGCCCATTCTAAATCGACGCAAAAACCCAAACATACCTAGATTCACTTCGTTCGACCCTTTTCTTGGAAGACGAAGAAACAGTTCCTTTGGAAGGAACAGGTGATTTCTTCTTCTTCCCCCTGAGATTGTTCCGGGGTTTCTTCTTCATCATCTTCCCCAATACTTTCTTCTCGCATGCTCCTTCTGGAGATTCTAATTGTTGTTCCTCTAGGGGTTTTCTTGAATTAGTCGGTTTCAAGGGTTTTGTTGGAGATGAAGAAATTTCCATTTTTGAAGTTGCGTTTTTTGATGTGGAAAAGGGAGATTTCTTGAAGTTTTTGCCATGATTTGAGAAGGTTTGGAGGTTTTTATGGAGTATCAAGAGGTGTGATGAGGTTTCGGTATGGTGAAGATGAAGAGTTTGAGAGGAACACGGTTTCTATAGATGAATTGAAGAGGAGTTTTGCATGTAATAGTAATTATAGACACCGGGAAAAATAAAGCAAAATAAAAATAAAAATAAAAAAGAAAAACGAAAAGAGAAAAAGAACCAAGATTTAATTAAAACTGGTTCCCCTTATTTTTGGGATTTTTCGGATTTTTCGGATTTTTATGAATTTTAATTTTTGAAAGAAAATAAATGCTAAGGAACTTGTGCTATAGGAACAACTAATGCTACATATCAATTCTTTCATACATGCATGTTTCTTGACCTTAGGAACAGTAAGGGGAGTATTATGTGACATTTGTGAGTTGTTTAATTTCTTTGAATTCATGTTTATGTTTTGCAACATTCCAATTTGCAATGGTCTTAGGCAATTAAACACAATTATTTTTAGCACACAAAGTCACTCAAATTGATTCAAACATGGGGGAATGACATAGGAACAATCACTTAATTTTTATTAACCTAACTCAAGCCTTAATTTTCATATCTATCTCTTTGCAAAGGCTTAGTTAGATATCAGCAATCTGATTCAGTTTGACAAAACTCAAGTTTATCAAACCTTTTTCAACATTTTCTCTTAAAAAGTGATGTCATATGTATATGCTTTACTCTAGAATGATGCACTGGATCTTTAGAATACTATAGCACTTGTATTGTCACAATAAATAGGAACACATTCAAAGTTTATTCCATAGTCACTAAGTTGTTGTTTTATCCAAAGCATTTGAGAGCAACATGCAGCAGCAGCTACATATTCTGCTTCAGCAGTGGATAAAGCAACTGTGTTTTGTTTCTTGGTACTCCAAGAAACTAAACTATGACCAAGGAATTGTGCCATACCTGAGGTGCTTTTCCTATTTACAAGATCTCCAGCATAATCTGCATCTGCATATCCTTTTAGTTCGAATGTATCACTTCTTGGATAGTAGAGTCCAAGATCATCTGTTCCTTTAAGATATCTAAGAATTCTCTTCACAGCAGTAGGTGAGACTCCTTTGGATTTGCTTGAAATCTAGCACACAAACCAACACTGAAAGCTATGTGGACGACTAGCGATTAGATACAAAAGTGAACCAATCATTCCTCTATATTTTGTTTGATCAACACTTGTTCCTATGGAGTCTTCATCTAATCTAGTTGAAGTTCCCATAGGAGTGTGATTTATCTTTGAATTTTCGAGGCCATATTTCTTTAATAGTTCCTTTATGTATTTTTGTTGGTGAACAATTATCCTTTTCAGTTTGTTTGATTTGTAGTCCAAGAAAGAAATTTAACTCACCCATCATACTCATTTCAAATTCATTGCTCATGAGACTTGAGAATTCTTTGCACAATGTTTCATTAGTAGCTCCGAATATGATGTCATCAACATATATTTGAACAAGCAAAATATCAGTTCCTTTAGATTTTAGGAACAAGGTTTTATCAACCTTTCCTCTTTTAAATTGTTTTTCTAAAAGGAACTTGATAATCTCTCATACCATGATCTAGGTGCTTGTTTTAACCCATAAAGAGCTTTATCAAGCTTGTAGACATGATTTGGGAGATTTATTATTTCAAACCAGGGGGTTGTTCAACATATACATCTTCGTTTAGATAGCCATTTAAAAATGCACACTTAACATCCATTTGATATAATTTAATCCCATGTAAGCAGCAAATGCAATTAAATTCTAATGGCTTCTAATCTAGCTACAGGAGCAAAGGTTTCTTCATAATCAATTCCTTCTTGTTGTTATAACCTTTTACTACAAGTCTAGCTTTGTTTCTTACAATGGTTCCATATTCATCTAGTTTGTTTCTAAACACCCATTTTAAGCCAATTACTTTTTGTTGTTTAGATGAAGGAACTAGATGCCATACCTTGTTTCTTTCAAACTCATTTAATTCAGCTTGCATTGCAGTAATCCAATCAGAGTCAGTTAAGGCTTCTTCATGATTTCTTGGTTCCATCATTGATAGGAACGCATGAAATGCACAAAAGTTCCTTAACTGAGATCTAGTTTGCGTACCTTTGGATATGTCGCTGATTATGAGTTCCACAGGATGTGATTTTGTAATCTCCAAGGTTTTGGTTGAAACTCTCTTATAGGAACATGTTGTTCCTCATGAGTTCCTTGAGTAGATGAGGAACTCTGCTCAGTTGTTCCTCTGTTAGCCTCGGTGGACTCAGTTCCTTCATTTGAGGAACAGGAGCATCTTCTCCTCCTTGAGGAACAGGAAATCATTGATTCATTATTTTCAAATTCCTCGTTCCTTTCCTCTTTCATCTTCTTCTTCTTGTGAATCTGGTTCCTTGTACTGGTTGTGCTAACCCTATCTCATAGTCATCAACCTGTACTTGGATTATATTTTGTCAGATTCATCAAAGATTACATGAATGCTTTCTTCAACACACATAGTTTCTTGTTATATACTCTATAAGCTTTACTATGTGAGGAGTATCCTAAAAATGTTGCTTCATCACTCCTTGCATCAAATTTTCCAAGATTATCTTTTCCATTATTATGCACATAACATTTGCACCAAATGTTCTAAAATAGGTGATATGTTGGTTTCTTTCCAAAGTAAAGTTCATAAGGAGTTTTATTAATGATAGGTCTCATCATGGCACGATTAATTATGTGACAAGCAGTATTAACAGCTTCAGCCCAAAAGTTCCTTGGAAGTTCACTAGCAATTAACATGGTTCTAGACATTTCCTCCAAAGTTCTATTTTTCCTTTCTACAACACCATTTTGTTGTGGTGTTCTAGGGGCAGAAAAATTATGATCTAGGCCATTATCTCTGCTTAGTCATCAAATTTATAATTTTCGAATTCCTTGCCATGATCTGATCTAATGTGCATTATTTTATGTCCACTTAGGTTTTGAACTCTTTTAGCAAAGACAAGGAACTCATCATAAGTTTCATCTTTACTAGGAGAAAAATAACCCAAGTGTACCTAGAGTAGTCATCTACAATCACAAGTACATACCTCTTTCCACTTCTGCTTTGAATTCTCATGGGTCCACATAAGTCCATATGAATTAACTCTAATGGTTTAGTGGTACTTACAATCGTTTTAGATTTGAAAGAGGATCTTACTTGTTTACCTCGTGCACATGCATCACAAACTTGATCAATATGAAATTTTATGGATGGTAATCCTAAAACAAGTCTTTTGATCTAAGTTTCTCAAGTAATGAAAAGCTAGCATGTCCTAGACGCTTGTGCCATAGAAGTGAATCATCTTCAATAACACTAAGACAAGTTAAATTGATTTGAGGAACAAGGTCTAGATCCACAATGTATGTGTTCCCTTTCCTTGTTCCTTCCAAGATAACCTTCTTAGTTTTAATGTTGATGATAAGCATTTTTCTTTATCAAATTTTACAGTATTTCCTTTGTCACAGAATTGAGAAATGCTTAATAGATTATGTTTTAGACCTTCAACTAAAAATACATTTTCAATGGAGTGTAATGGTGACTTACCGACCTTACCCATAGCAACATGTTACCTTTCTTATTATCACCAAATGTTACATCCACCTTCATAGGTTGTGAGTGAGAGAAACTTCGTTTTGTCTCCTGTCATGTGCTTGGAACAACCACTATCGAGATACCAGTGTTGTTCCCCCTCACTCCAACCTGCAAAAATCAACTAGTTGTTAGTTGAAGGAACCCCATCTTTCGTGGGTTCCTGTTCTTGACTAGGATTTGTTTTGACAACCCATTTTTTCTTACTTATTGTCACATTTTTCCCAATCATCTCAGATTTTATTGACATTGATTTATGTAATGACCTACCTTGCCACAATACATACAAACTTATCACTAGGTAGATCAACATATTTCTTTGTCTTGTTCCTTTTCTTGTAGTTTTCAAAACCAAGACCTTCCTTCCTCTTGGGTCTGTGGTTTCTCAATCCACTTAGGAACTTTCATGATTTTGCCTCTGTTCCTTGCGACAACCAGTTCCTTTTTAAGATTACAGATCTGTTCCTTTAAGATAATTTTTCTCTTTATTTATTTTTCAATCTCAGATCTGTATCCTTTCAAAGGGGTTGATCTTATATCAAAGGAACTCAGAACAGGGACAAATTCCTTCAAGTGTGAAATCTCTAAATTAATTAGATAATTTTCATTTTTCAAACTTCATAACATTCTTTGATTTTTAAGTTTTTATCAAAAAATCAAAAATCTGTTTCACATCTGTTCTCATTTTCTTAAGCCATTCTATGTGTTCCTTGCAAACTTTAAGGCTTGTTCCGTTTGTTCACGTTTTTCACGTTCATCTCTACATTCAAGAATTGCATCATAAAGAAGATCATATATTTCAGTCCTAGTTTTACCATCTAGTTCTGACTCAAGTCCATGTTGACTTACCTCAATTTTTCTTCATCTTCTTTTTCGTCAGTGTTTGCCATGAGGCAAAGGTTTGCTGTTTCTTCAGTTGGTTGTTCCTCTTCTTCTTCCGTCTCTGAATCTCCCCAAGCAGCTATCATAGCTTTGCGCACTTTGCCTTAGAGAAAGGTGCTTTTGATTCTTTGTTCCTTTCAGCAAAGCGTTCCTTGTTCCTTTCTTTGGTTTTGTCATTTTCCCAAAGAGGACATTCCTTGATGAAGTGATCTGTACTTCCACATTTATGACAAGCAGCTTTGTTAGAAAATTTCTTAGTTTTACCTTTGAAGTTTCCATTCTTCATGTTCCTGTACATCTTTCGAAATTTTCGAACCATGAGGGTTGCTTCTTCTTCTTCTAGAGTCCGAATCATCTTCATCATCTGCTTTGAGAGCAATTGATTTTGATTTGGAGCTTTCACCATATTCAGTATCAAGGTGAAGCTCATGAGTCATAAGTGACCCTGCCAGCTGTTCTAAGTTGAACTTAGTGAAGTCTTTTGTTTCTTGAAGAGCAGTGACTTTAGCCATCCATCTGTCCTTAGGAAGACTCCTAAGAACCTTTCGAACCTGTTCCTCAGATGAAATAAACTTTCCAAGAGAAGCCAACTCATTATAATGTTAGTAAAACGAGTAAACATGTCTCGGATGCTTTCTTTGGATTTCATGCAGAACAGTTCATATTGATTCATAAGTAAATCAATTTTCGATCTTTTAACTTCATTAGTTCCTTCGTGGGTTACTTCTAGTAAATCCCATATTTGCTTTGCGGATTTGCATCCCATGATCCTATTATGTTCATGGGGTCCAAGTCCACAATGCAAAGTTTAATAGCCATGGCATTTACTTCCATTTTTTCAAAATCAGATTTGTCATAATCAGAGAGGGGTTTAAGAGTTACCTCATTTTTGTCATTTGTAGTTGTGACTTCGAAATCACCAACTTCAATGACTCTCCATACCTGATAGTTTTCAGCTTGATGAATATCTCCATGCGGTTCTTCCAATAGTTGTAGTACTTCCCATTGAACATAGGAGGCCTTTGAGTGGAATAACCTTCTTCAAGTTTCTCGGTGGTATTCATTGTTCCTTGGATCTTTTTCTCAATAGGGTTTCCTATCTTACGTGAGTTCTAGCTCTGATACCAATTGTTATTTCCCTAGGAACACTACAAGAGGGGGGTGAATTGTAGGTGTAGAAATAAACGTAACTTTTTGCGGAAATTAAAACTTAAACGAATAAACAAGCTAAAGGAACACAAGGGATTTTTACGAGGAAAAACTTCTTGGGCCCAACAAGAAGAAACAACCTCGACCACTAGGGATTTTAAACTCAACACTTTCACTAATTAGGCCAAACAACTTGTTACAACCTAATTCTAACTCGAGCCACACCTTGAGTTCCTAAACTCAAGTTCCTGAGCCACTGTTCCCTTAACAGCAGTTCCTCTCAACTTCACTCGAAGTTTTCTCACCATACAAGCTTCACTCAAAGCCTTTCTCTTACAGAACTTCACTCAAAGTTCCCTTAACCCAAAAACCAAAATACAATTGATCGAAATAAGCTTAGTGGAATTAGAGTAAGAAGGCAAAGAACAAATGGCTATTATGAGAGAATGAAGGCACTGACACTTAATAGGTTAAACTCACTTAATTACTTAGTCAGGCACAATTTGGAACTTATCTAGACTTCTATATTTATAGTAATCATGAAGAACGTGGGATTAAAATGTACATGTTAAGTCCATTAACCCATGATGTTCCTTCCCCTAAGGAACACGTTTACATCATGTCCCATGATCCCATGAACTAAAATGAACGTGGATATATTAGCCATTACTCCTAAGATAATAGGAGTTCCTTGAGCTTTATCCGAAAATCATTTTATAAAACTTTTTATCTTTAAAACTGAATTTTAATCTTTAAGAAAATAATATCTTTAAAAAATCTTTCTAAAACCGGATATTTATTTTCTTCTTTTTCCGAAAAAAAAATCTTTCTTCAAACGATTTTCTTTTTAAAACTGATTTTATCATTTGAAATTAGATAAACTAATTTCCTATAATTTAGGCATGACTTATCATATTACTTTTAACCGTTATACTTTGCAACGCCTAAGTCTAGTTCCTTTTATTAACAAGTTCCTTTAACATATTCGTTTAGTGCCACTTAGTTTGTTCCTTCAAAGGAACAAACTCTCATTCTCAAATAATCTGCCACGTTCCTTACCATTCTTCTTTGTTCCTTTACATTGGAACTAGAAATAAAACGCCTAGCTTCATTCTTCTTGATCCAATGCTTGCTCCAGTATCAACATAGAAACTTCTTTACTTAGCCTTTGAAATCCTCTCTTGACTTCTTCTTGACTTGTATTCTCCCAGTTCCTTTCATTGATACCTTAAACACCATACACTTAAATAACTCATTAGTTCACTACTTAGTTTGTATCTTTGTATCTTTGTCATCATCAAAACTAGGGTTCAACAGTTCAAAAACCCCTCACCTACCCTTTTGATGAGTCCAACATTTCCAAAATTGTCTTATCATCTCCTAACCCCACCCAACATAGAATAATGAGTTATAATTTTCTTAGTGAAGAAACGGAATGGGTCAGGAATTCCTTAGAGGCTATCGATATTGAGAGTGATTATGCAGCATGTATTAAAGGCAGAAAATGCAAAGAAAATTTGGAGTTATTTCAAAGGAGTATCGTAGGAGTGGCATCTTCCCCACAACGGTCAAATACTATCTTGGATCACATCCTTGCGGAAGGAGTGGTATTCTTGTCCATCTAACCTTTAGGGGGAATGCACATTTAATCACCTTTGACATAGTGGATGATAAGAAAGTCATGCTTGAAAGCAAATGGGTAGAGAAATGGTTCTCAGCTTTCCAAAATGTCGACGGTCAAAGTGCCTCTCTTTTTAGGGAAACTTGGCTAAAGATCTATGAAGTCCCTCTTATGTACTGGTGCTAAAAAAATTTCTTAAAATTAGTTGTACTTTTAGAAGGGTCATTTCAGTAATTTAGAAAGATCTTGACTGTGCAAATGTCCTAGGATACACGAAATATCTCTTTGATATTAACTGCAAAGTCTCCTTGGATATTGAGGGGTGTAATAATCCAATCTATTTGTCAAAAAATAAACGCCCAGTTTGCCGGTCTATGTAAATTGATAAGGTCTCTGCAAAAACAAAATTGCATCAACTCAAATTACCCCGAGTCATTCCTCGCCATCAGCTGACAAAGAAAGGCCTCCTCTAGCATCTGCAATCATCTCTGATGTCTCAAGTGACCTACTGAACTCCAATAATACCAGTCTTGAGAACCCCACAACTAATTCCCTTGAGGCGCCTTTATATAAAGTCCCTTCGAATGCAGAGCCCACTCCCTATGGAATCCTTCACACTTCACCCTAGACTTTTGCCCACATGTCATCCTCTAATCATGGAGAATTTTTCAATAATAATCAGTCCAACCATCTATCTTCATCAAAAAAACTTCCAACTCATGTTTCTCGCACATTCCAAAAAAAACAACTCTAATGGGCCTTTGGGCATAAATAGTTCCCTGCATCCCTCCTCTACCAAATCTCCCCCTCAAGCCTTTTCAAGATCTCAACATCTGATTCCAATTATCCTTACATCAAATAAAATTGGCCCACTCTTAAAACCCTCTAACCCACCCTCATTATCATCAATCTAATTTGTCCCGCTGTTTCTCCCGGGTTTTGAACACATTATTTCCCCTGTAACAAAAATATCCCAAGAAAGGAAAAGAAAGAAAATTTGAAAAGAAAGAAAAAACTAAAACTGACGGCTATGAACAGCAAACCTTACCGAGACCCTCCTCCTTCCACCCAAGATTTGGTCTATTGGCGTAAATAACGTAATTGAATTGGCAAAGGCTTTGCGCTTGTCTTATGATGGTCCAAGCTTGGAACTCAAGAAGTGAATTCATGATATCTTTCAAAAGCAAGCTCAAGATTGGGAGAAGCACATCATGTAAGTATCTCTTCTTTCATTCCATGATTATTGGTGATAATGATTTGAATATCCTAGAACATTAGAGGGCTTAACGCCAAAATAAAGCCAAGCTCACTCCGTAAACTTATACTCTCCCATGACCCTCATTTTATATTCATACAAGAAACAAAAATGGAGGATTTTCAACCCAAGATCATAAAGTCACTTTGGAATATGGGCAAGCTAGAATGGCTCTTTAGTCCATCAGTAGGCACCTCAGGAAGCATAGTTACTATATGGAGAATCAATTTCTTTACCCTTGAGTCCTACAGGATGGAGTTAAATTGGATAGCCATATAATGGAATTTAGCCGTCCCTAAAATTCAAGGGATGTCTAGGAAACATTTATAATCCTTGCTGCCAGGATGCAAGGAAGGTGTTATGATTCACTTATGCCATACTGGTCTTAACAACAACTTCCTTTCTTTTTTCTTGTTGACTTCAACGAAGTAGTAGACCCAAATTAAAGGGCAGTAACCTGGCGGCTCAGTTCGGTGTCACAGACTTCCAGAACTTTATTCAAAGTTCCCAACTCACTGAAATTCCATCTTTAAACGGATGGTTTACGTGGTTCAGTGGCTAAGCTAAAGGCAAAGTTGATCATCTTCTCGTGAAGCATGAGTGGATAGCTATATTATCTTCTCTTCGAGTTGAGACTCTCAATAGGAACATTTCTGACCATAGCCCGCTCTTAGTGAAATCCAATGATTTTAATTATGGACCAAAGCCATTTCGCTTCCAAAATTGCTGGTTATCTCACCCTGCCTACTTCAAAATCATTAAAGAAGTGTGGCATACCAATTCTTCTATGACATTAGGTGATAAATTGAAAACCACTACAAGTAAACTGAAGTCTTGGAACCATTCAGAATTTGCCCTTATTGACCAGTATATTGCTGCTTCGAAAGATCAAATTCACTATCTTAATTGATATGATCTCTAATGACTGAATGTTATCTGACCCAGAGCTGTCGGACAGAAGAACTACCCAACAGGACTTCTAGACCTGGTAGAAGAGAAAGGAGACCTATTAAGCCCAAACTTCAAGGGCCAAGTGGGTGAAGGAAGGGGATAAGAGTAAAAAGAATTTTCACACTTTGGCATCAATCTGGAAACGAAAATATTCTATAAATGCTTTATTATCTAACGATTCAGGTATTACTGACCCTGCAGATATTCAAAAAGTAGCAGTTATATATTTCAAATCAATCTTCAAATAAGATTTTGCATCTCGTCCAACATTTGAGGGACTTGAATTCACAACATTATCTGCTGAACAAGTGGAAAATCTAATTAACACATTTAGTCGAAGTGAGATTGATGCGACAGTGGAATCTTGTAACCCCCAAAAGCCCCGGATCCCGATGGGTTTTATTCTCGCTTCATCAAAGAATCATGGGAAGTTATCAAGGAGGATGTGTACAGAATTTTAGATGATTTTTGACTGACCAGGAAACTTCCAAAAGGTTCGAATGTAGACTTCATTGTATTGATTGCCAAGGTAGATAATCCTGAAGGCTTTAAAGATTTTAGGCCAATTTAGTATGTTTGGTTGTATATACAAGATGATCTCAAATCTTCTAGAAAGAAGGCCTTAGAATGTGATGAACTCGCTTATAGGCACATTTCAATCCTCATTCATTAGAGGGTAACAAGTACTTGATGGTGCCTTAGTTGTAGGGAAATTGATTGATACGTGTAAAAGGAAATAAATTTAATCCACTATTCTTAAGCTTTATTTCCACAAAGCTTTCGATAGTGTGGCTTCGGACTTCCTTGAATGTACTTTGTTTCAAATAGGTTTTTCTCCCCTATGGTGCTCCTAGATCATGTCTTGTGTTAAAAGTGCGGCGGCTTCCATCCTCATAAATGGGTCCTCAACATCGCCCTTTAAAATACATCGGGGTCTCCATCAAGGGGATCCACTATCTCCATTCCTTTTTGATATGGTCGTTGAGACTATAAGTCTAGTAATACAAATACCCACTGGATTAGGGCTATGGGAGAGTGTGGAGGTACCAAAGGGAGGATCAGATTTCTCCCACCTTCAGTATTCGGATGACAAAGTAATATTTTCCCCCCAAATCTTGAATTCCTACAAAGCATCAAGAAAAAACTCATCCTATTCCATGTAGCTTTAGGTCTCCAGGTACATTTTCATAAAAGCTCCCTTATTGGTAATTATATTGATGATGAATGGTTGCAAAATGCGGCTACGACCTTATTGTGCAAAGTATGCAACCTCACTTTTACCTACTTAGCCTCCCCATTAGGGGGAGTGTGTCAAGCATTGAATCACGGGTACGCATAACCAAACGAATCGAAGCAAAGTTGGCAAATTGGAATGGAAATATGCTCCCGATAGTCGGCAGGATTACTCTCATTAAAGCCTTCAACTCTAGTTTACCCATTTACTACATGTCTCTCTTTCCGACACCTTCGGTGGTCATTGAGAAAATTAAAAAATTACGTCAGTTTCTATGGAGCGGTGCATCCGATAAACCGTCATTTGCTCTTATCTCATGGGATCTCATGGAAATCCCTGCTCACCAAACCCGAAACAAATTTGAAGCGGGATGATCCCCCCTCGTATCGAAGTTGGTATTGAATATAATATCCCATGATCATATTTTCTTACTTTATCCCTTGTATTCTCTGCAACTTAGCCTTGGAAGGCCCTGATCATCTTTTCTTACTTTATGCTTTCTCTTGGGATATCTAGAACTGATGGCTAAATATATGGGGACTGAAATGGTCCTTTCCATGTCTTCTCAAGGACGCTTTTGATCAATAATGCACGTCCCATGGCAAAAATTCTTTATTTAAAAAGGTTTGGTGTGCAATGTTCTCAATCATAATCTGCTCAAGCTGGAAGGAGCGTAATTCGAGGATATTTAATAACACTTTATGCTCCTCGGAGAAATTAAAAGACCTTATCTTAACTCGATGGTTATATTGGATTAAGGGTTGGGCTAGCACCTTCCCTCATTCGGTGAAATTATTCAAAATATCAGGTGCCTTGACTGGTCTGAAAGTAGTAGAAACCACCTGGTCTCTCCAATCCGCATCCGGAATCGGATTGGACTCCTCTAGGAAATTATTCTATCAAATGGAATGTTGATGCTTCCATTAATCCCACCCATTCACTTGCAACAATAGGTGGTGTGCTTCGCGACAGTGCTGGAGTTTTCAGGTGTGTCTTCTCAGTACCACGCATTGAAATAAATTCCGCGGAAATCCTTGCCATTTTCAGAGCAACGCAAATCTCCATGACTCTTGAAAGTTTGAATAAATTCCATGTTGTGATTGACCCGACTCGAAAAATGCAATGAGATGGTGTAACAATGACTCAGGAGGCCCATGGAATTTAAATTTTCAGTTGAACTTCATTCGTAACGTAAGAAATAGGGGCCTAAAGCTCTCAGCATCATTCACAAGGGGAGAAGTTCGAATGTTGTCGTTAATACCCTTGCTAAGCAAGGCCTCATATGGGACGCTGAATTTTTAGCTTGGCTATGAATCGTAACTAGTTATTAGGCATGGGTTATGCCCCAAGTAAGAAAAATTTCATGCATTGATATTGTACTTTAAAATGATAATAGTAAATATAAGTTTGTTTATGGTTAAAACTTTAGTGTACGAACTTGAGGTCATGGGTTCAAAACCTATACTATGCAATTTCTAAGTTTGAACTAAAACTTCCTAGAGAGAGCGCCACGTGGCACAGTTCCTTGTTTAGGAACGGCTTTCAATATGATCTATCCAAATACTTTGATTGTATGAACTGATGTGATTTGTTTTGCTGGAGTTTGGGAGCCTCCTCTTCATAGGGTGTGTAACACTATAATAGTTCCCCTCTTGTAGATGGGATACCTTATGTTGAGTTGATGTTACATCTCTCTTGAGTTTTATTAATGAAATATAATCCCAAATAATAAAAAAAAGGCTTCATAACCACTTTTATTTATTTTCAATGTGGCCTATCTCTCTAAAATTATGTCTTATGTTGGTTATTTGCCACAAATCCAATTCCATCAAAGATGTATTCCTTTGAGATGGACTACATCTCTAATTTTGCTAATTGGTAAACACTATAACATAGTGATTTGACCCATAAGCAACCTCAAAACCCGCTACACCAAGCTCATTTGTATCCAACTTATATAACAAAATCTACTAATTCCATTTGTATACTTCAAATTTAGAAAAGTCATTTATGTAATTGCAATAATTAATAGGCAGACTAGACTTCGACTGATCTGAATTCGAGCAGGATGAGGCCTTAATTGGGAGAAACTCTCCCAAAAAAATGTTTTTTTTTTTTTTTGATAAGCAAGATTAGTGTATTATTATTGCATCAAAAACCAACACCATAAGCTCTACTTGGGACAAATCCCAAAAAAATGTTGTTGATGCATTTCCAAAATTTGAGCACGATACACATAGTTAAGATGGAATAACTCTCTTACCTGTTAATCTAAACACTTATTGGTACAATTAATAATACCTTTAGTTATAAATTACATTGATCGCTTCCAAATTGTATAGTTTTCTTCAACCATCACCTAGCTAATACACGCATACCTCGACCGACTCTAATCATCCTATGGCCCATTATAGAAGAGCCTTCTATATACACATATATCTCAACAATATGAGCTAGCAAAGACACTACCAAATAAAGCAGACACCTTGCAAATTAGGCCCACAAATGTAATGAGGTCATGGCACTGTCTGGTGGTGCAAATTAACCCCCTCCCCCATATAATTTCCATCATCTCCTCAGAAATAAAAAATATTGACAAGAAAAGTAAAGTTGTAAATATTGGTACACAAATTAGAATTGGAGTACCATTCACATTGAAAATAACAAGGCACAGGGAAAAGACTCTTTTTTGCTCTTTGCCATCTAACCAACTTTATATAATTCTCCGTATGTCTTTCTTTCATATAAAAATATGCTTTTGATTTTGAAACCTTTCGTTATTTCTTGTTTTTCTGTTTTTGACTAAATTGGAGTGTGAAGTATGTTTGTGTGATTCATTAGGATCATCAAATAATTGTTTAGCTTTCAATCAGTTTGTTGACAAATCTGGGAGAAAGCAGCATAGAATAATGTAATTTGCTCCCCTATAATAAAATGGGTCCCACTTTTGTCAACAACAACAACAATGTTTTGCAGTTAATTATTGCATGGCATAAAGCATATAAATAGGAATTAGTATGTGAGCCTTTGATTTGGGATATCTATAGAATGGACTTGTCGTGTATTAAGAATCTTATTTTCTCATCTTTATAAAATAATCACACTTTCATCTGTCTGCTTATATTGGATGCGGTTTAGGACATATTACATCCCATTCTTAGACTTATGCATAGTGTGTAATATCACTAAAGAAATCTAATCTACATTTTGTATATTTCCAAACTAAAGTTTTGTCTATTAAAATGGATTTTTATTTCATTTTCGTTTTCTTAAGGTTTCATGTTGCTTTTTCATAGTTTCCAAGGTGACCTTTATTCACCTGTACCTCTAATTATGTAACTGTGGAAAATATTGAAAATTTTATATTTTAGAAATATATTTCTTGCGAATAGTATGATGATATCATACATATGTGGTGATTTTTTTCTCTTGTATATTGGTGAAAATTTGTGGTTAAAATCTAACTTTAAATCCGACATTCAATATATTCCTATCCAGAAAAGCAAAAAGAAATTAGAAGTAGTATATTAGTATGGGGAATGAAGAACGAAGAAACCAAGAGCGAAAATGGGGAATGAATTAAGAAACGAATGAAGAACAAAATGAAAAGCGTTAGGAAGAAATGAAGTGACGAAGAATCGAAGAACGAAATCGGCTCGTTTGGTTTTGATGGGATTTAGTTTTTGGTTCTGCTTGTAGCTGTTGCTTTTTTGTTTTTTTTTTTACCGGATTTTTTCGTTTTTATTTTTTTTCAGATTTCTTCATGTTTTCGTTTTTTTTACCAAATTTTTTGTTTTATTTGGGATTTAATTTTTGGATCAGATTTTGGATGTAGGTTTTTATTTGGGTTTTTTGGGCTGCCCTTTTCGTTTCGATTCTTTTGGTTTCAGGCTCTTAAATTTTTCTCTTTTTTTTTATCTGATTTAGATTTTTTAGGTCTTAATTTTTCTCTTTTTCGTTTTCAGGCTCTTAATTATATTTCGCTTTGTTTTAATTTTTTTAGCTGTTGGTTTTGGATATGTATTGTAATTTTCTGTACATATCTTAATTCGGATGATATGTTTGTTAATTTTCTGTACACATATTTTCTGTAATTTTATACTTCCTCCGTTCCATAATAAGTGAAACACTTCTCTCCTTTATGTGAGAGCTTTTTTAGAGAAGTGTTTCACTTATTATGGAACGGAGGAAGTATATTAATTTTCTGTACACATATTTTCTGTATTTATGTTGAAATGTCGTTTCTATGTCAATTTTTTGATTCTGTTGTTTCTATGTATAATTTTCTTTATTCATGTTATTCCTCTAGTTTTTTTTAATTATCGTACATATACTGTTGTAATTATCGTGGTATAAGTTGAGTTTTTTGTGTAATGACCGTACTATATTGTTGTAGATTGAATATATTTGGATTGTTAAATCTGATTTTCTTTTTTTTTTTTGGATTTTTAAATGTTCAATTTGGCTGGATTTGTAAATGTTTATTTTGGCTGGATTTGTGCCTCTAGCCTCTGTAAAGTACACAAAAAAGTACTTTATACAAAGCACATTACCTGTGCTTTGTATAAAGTGATTCTTTTTCCTTCACAATTACCTATCTGATGCGGTCATTGTACAAAAATCACATCAGTTTTTGGACTTACTGATGCGGTTCTTACGAAAAACCGCACAAATTAACATAAGTAACTGGTGCGATTTTTCTTAAGAACCGCATCAGCAAATAATTTGGATCTGCTGCGAGCCCATCTGATGCGGACGGAAACCGCATCAGTAAGTCTGATTTTGACCTCATTAAATTGGCTTTTTTCCACTAGTGGTGATTCTGGATAATTAAATGAACAACTATATATTGTAACATTTATAATGAAATTCCTAATTAAATTGTTTTTCCAAATGTGTTGCAAGGCATAGAACTAAGTGATCATCGCCACTCGATTTCAAGCTAGACTTGATTTGGCCTGGGACGTAATAGAGTGAATCAACAAGAGTCGTTAAATGATCTCTTTGAGAACCAACACGTATCATAAGTAACCTACTAAACAAGTCACAAACAGGTTAAAACTCAATAGAAAAAAAAATAGACATACAAGCCTAACTCAATCAGGAATAATAATCAAAAGGTAGACTTAAAATGGGAAGACTGTGCAAAGGTTCACTTATTTAAAATAATTTTTTCCCTTTGAGAATGACATGACTTCAAACACATCTTATCACATCAAAGTTCAAGTATTACGCTTATATAGATCTACTATTAGAGCGTAAATTTATTTCTCTTAGTCAACTAGTTGAAGTATGGCTTAAGGCTATGTTTGGGGGCATAAGCTAAAATAGAGTTGAAACTGATAAGGTAACTGAAACGAGTTAAAGTGATAAGGTAGCTGAAAATTTCAGCACCTTAAATTGAGATGCTACATTTGATATCAACTCAATTTCAGTCAATTTCTGAGCTTAAAATTTATTTAAGTTATTACCCCAAACACGACTCTTTATTTTATGTGACTTAAACTTTTAGCACATGTTCATTTAAGGTGACTTAGATCTGTTGCCAAACAGAGTCTAAGTATGTTCATCTGTTACCTTCTAAACTTTAGTTGTAATATATAATTCTGATCTGTACAAATAATACTTGTATGCTTGTTTCACATTGTAGAATGTATAGTTTGAATGGGAAGGTCGATCTTTATTTGTATGTTTGTTTCACATTGTAAAATATACAGTTTGTATTGGAAGGTCGATCTTTAGTAATGGAAATTGAAAAAGATTGGTCTCAATGCAACTTTGAGAGCTAGAAAAATAAATAAAAACGGAGTTATATAGATATGGCGAAATCTAGTTTATAGGCCTAATTTTTATTTCATTTTTGACAAATGGTTGACAATGTAAATTCACCACTACTTCACTTTTAGGGCCTATTTGAGAATTTTTTTAAAAAAAAAAAAAGAGTGGTGGTTTTTAGTGCTTCTACTGGCTAGAATGTTAACAGCTTGAGGTTATTGTCAAAAAATGACATCTAATAATTAAAGCTATTTCTGTTCCAAATCTAACTAAATTTAGTTTTTCTCAATCCTTGGCTAAGGGCATGTTCGGCAAAAGTAGTTGTTGGTTGTTCGAGTAGTTGTTGGTTGTTCGGGTAGCTATTAGCTGTCGGCTAGTAGCTATTAGCTGTCGGCTAGTAGCTATTAGCTCCTAGCTGTGAAAGTAGCTGTTTACAATATAAGTGTTCAGTAAAAGTACTACCTCCGTTTCTTTTTAATTGTTACACTTACACTTTTTACGCATGCCGATGTACTACTTTGAGCCTTTATATCTCTAATTTTGTATTTGTAAAAAATATAAAAACTACATATTAATAAAATACATACTAATACGAATCTAACAAGATCCCACATGACTATGTTTTTATTCACGTATAAATTACAAACGAGGGTCAAAGTGCAATTTGTGAATAGTGTAAAATGTCAAAGTGTAACAATTAAAAAGAAACGGAGGTAGTAGTTGTTATGCTTATATATGATAAAAATAACATATTTTTTAATTATAATACTAATTATAATTATATGATTAATTATTATATGATTCATGCTAGGATGACAGTGTCCTCATCAGTCCACTTAGATACCTCGTTCGTCCCTTCTTTGTTATTAGATGAAGTCATCTATGTATCTAATATAACCACGAATAATAATATAAGAATATTAATGAGAACATAATGCACCAAGCCATCTACGTATCTAGCAGCTATATTAGTAAACTAATCAACATTGAAAAATATAAGGAGAACGAAAACGAGAGAGTTAGTTGATAAAAAAATTATCTTTAATAAAAATGATAAAGTGGGATTTTTTATCCTTAAAAAGTGGGATTTTTTTTCCGTTAATCCCAAATTTTTATCCTGAATATATGATATTATATTAATTCCAAGTTTTTATCCTTAAAAAGTGGAATTTTTTCCTTTGAAAAAAATTAAAAAAAGTAGAAAGCTACCTACAGAAACTGGACGCTATAAAAATTAACGCTTGGGAAAAGCTATCCAAAAGCTATCTGAAACTCCAACAGCTACTCCAACCTCTATTATGCCAAACACTTAAATAGTGTTTTGACTTAGTCAAAACACTAAAAGCTAGTGCAAAAACTGTTGCCGAACAGACCCTTAACCAAGCACTGAAACTCTGAAAGCTATCTCATAATACTACCTCACCAAACATTACTTATCAATTTGAGTAGTGAAAAGGCTAAGAGCTATGTACTTTAAAATTTACACGTCCTTAATGGAGCACTAGTATTTTAATTTGCAAAAGATTAGGGTTTGATCGAAGCCTATAATTATTCTATTTAGATTGCTTGGTATCAGGAGAAAGAAAAGAGAATCAGACAATGTTTAGTTCACCTTTATTTTTACTTATTTCAGATCAGATCATATCAAATTAGTGCAGATCATATAATATCAGATTAGTTTTAATCATACTTATTTTCAAAGATTTATTATTATTGTTGTTATTATTGTTATTAGTATGGACTACATAACTTAAGGATAATGGAGTAACAAATACTTTGATGATAGAATTTTGCTATAACTGTAACTGTTAGATCCATCGATCTAGCCCGTTACTACTTGGAACAAATTCGAGTCCGATAGTTATAGATTTTGGTCATCCCGGATCGAAAAAGTAATTCAATTGTGGATTGGAAAGTGTTTAATGTTAACTCTGAGTTAGCTAATAAGGTTCTAATTGATCAACCTAGTCAAAAAATTTTTCTCTGTCTAATTTATATAAGAGCTATGGAGTACTATATCTAAATGTTATTTGTCAAACTTATCAGTTATATTGTTTGAAAACATTCATGTTGGATTGGTAGTTGGTAAATGAATAAATTGTTAAATCAGATGAAAACATCACAATATATGGCATACTACTTCCTCCGTTTATAATGTTTTTTTTGAAAGAGAAATTTCATTAGTTGAAGGCCAAACGGCATCTACAATAGGTATCAAAATAAAACAAGATACAATTAAACAAAACTAAATCAAATTCGTCTTCGAAGAAACTACAATGAACCAGATCAAACAATACAGCACAACCCTCTTGTATTTGCTGAATCAAGCAGCTATTGTTGATGAAGTCTATCATTTTGATATAGTTTGGGAAGAACATTATTGATCGAGTCAGGTTGACCGCATCTGAGATTCCAATACCTTCATGTTGAGTCTCGAACTTCAACGAATGAGAATAATTTCTCATACATAAAAACAAAAGAACCATACTCACAACTCCCATAATGGAGAAGGAGATTTCCAAAACAGAAACTAAACACCCCATAACAGGGTTTGAGAAAATCTCATAAAGAGATACTAATTTATTGAACAAAACAAGAAAATAAATTAAAAACTGGAAATAAAAGGGGAAAAGGGGCTTACCATGGACGAAAACATCCATGGCAGCCCCTAATTGATGAAAAGAGGTAGGAGAGGCTAGGGTTTGAGAGAGAGAAAAAGAAAGGGGAGGCTAGGGTTTTAGCTCCTCCGTTTATAATGTAGTGTTTGGTAGATTGAATTAAGAAATGTGAAACATGTCATAATTTGCATTTAATGCTTTACTTGGATTGTAGAGAAACAATTATTTTTTCATTTTCTTAAAATGAAAATACAAAAAAAAAAAAAATTGAAACTTTTAATTGGTGCTAAATATTTCAAACAATAAATTAAATAAAAAAACACAATCAATAGGATTAATAAAGTAAATAACTACGATTGCAAAATTTTAAATAGGAATAACTTTACGAAAAATCCAAAAAAAAAAGTACTATATTGTGAGAGGGGGGAGTACAGCATAAACCAAAGAAAAAAAAAATGACTGAAAGGCTCATCCTACAAATATTAATGGAATAGAATTAAAAAAAATTAGTCAAATAAAAATAAGGACGGCTTTAATTTCAGCATGGTATCGTACAACTGAAGTTTATAAATTATAACATACTCAAAATATACCTTAGCAACTATTTCCTTTCTGTCCTAAAACAATTAAGGATTTGACTTTTACATTATTCACATATATAATCTAGATTGACTATAATCTAGACTGAAGATATATGAAAGCAAATATACTTTAACCAACTATTTCCTCCCTTTCCTAAAGATTACAGCAATTTGACTTTTAAGTTATCACATACCTTTTGTTGACCATAATTTCTAATGAACGTGTAAAGATAATTGTTATTCCGTGAGATATTATTAAATTTGCCTTAATGTATTTATTGAAAATATTATATATTTATAATTCTTTATCAATAAAATATATTAATAGTCAATATTGTATTTTGGCGGGCGTCGTGCAAGTCTAAATGTTGCAATTGTGTTACAAAACGATGGAAGTATTATTTGTCTTAAGATGTAAAAATACACATTGAGATACTCCCTCCGTTTCCTAAAGATCCTCCCTCTTTCCGTTTAAGTACGTTTCCAAAAGATCTTCCCTCTTTTACTTTATTCCTTATTTGAAAATTTTTTTCCCTTTTTACCCTCTCATGTCTCTATCATATGGTCAACCATTACATTATTAATTCAATTTTACTCCTTTTCTCTCTCCTATTTCAATCCCTTTTTATTTGTTTATTTATCTTAACCCCTTTCTCTCTCCTACTTTACCCACCCCACACCCCACACCCCACACAACTTGATTCTCATTGGTATCTGTAGTAACAGTAACAAGAAAGATCTTTAGGAAACGAAGGTAGTATAATATTAAATAATATGTTTTATAAAAGCCCCTTTTGTTCACACACACACATATATATATAATATATATAAATATATTATATATATATATATATAGAGAGAGAGAGAGAGAGAGAGAGAGAGAGAGAGAGAGAGAGTTAAGTTCTTGTGAGAATGCATTTTTTTATGAGAAATGAGAAAAGTTGTGAATCTAATGAATAAGTGATGTGACTCCAACCTTTTAAAAGAAACGTTGTGACTCGAAGTGAAAACTTTTAGTTGTAACTCTAACGAATAAGTGTTGTGACTCTTAAGTACTTCTCATTTTCTGATGAATGATGTTTTCTCATGTGATCTTGCTCCTATACTTGTAAATTATAGAGTCTAATAATCCTAATCATACCCTTATCACATTAGAAATTTGCAATAATGAAATTGCAACATTTGCAGATATAGGAAAAGGAAATCTTAAACCGAAGAGTAAGAGAGTGTATGTTAGTGGTTAGCAAAGGTTAGTATGACTTAGAATTTAGATAGATGTTGAGGGACAAAGGCACACGTCTTCTACCTCCCAAAGACAAGAAGAAGAAAGAAAAGAAAAGAAAAGAAAAGGGGGATAGTAGTAAAATTGGACAAAAGCCTCTTTATTAAAACTTGAATTAACTTTTCCTTTATTATCTCCATCTCTCCCCCCTCTTTTTCCTTACCCCCACGTCCAAAAAAGGGAGTTCCTCTCTCTCTCTCTCTTAAAATTTCTTCCTCTTTCTATAGCTCCTCAAGTGTCATTTTCTCACATATACTTCACACAAAAGAAACAACCATTCACTTATACCTTGTCATTTCTCTCCCCCCATCTCTTTCTCTCTCTTCTCAATCTCATATCTCTGCAACTACCCTCCTTCCCTCCTTTCATTTTCCTTCTTTAATCGATCAAACCCTCTTCAAGAACAACAACAAGAACTACATACAAAGTGCAGATATAATAACTACTCATACTACTACTATATATAGTAATAGTATTCATATTTTGTTTTTTTTCTAGGCCAACCAAATCAACTAGAAATTTAGTGTGTTAATTTCTTCAGTTTTTATTTCTTTTAGTTAGAAGTAGAACAAAAAAAGGGGGATAATTTTATTTAATTTATACATATATGGAGTTATTCCCAGCACAACCAGATTTATCTCTTCAAATCAGCCCTCCAAACCCCAAACCCAACTCCACAGTTGCCTCAGCAACAGCTGAAATGGATTTAGGCTTTTGGAAACGCGCTTCGGATAATTCCCGAAACGCTAAAATCGACACTTCCTCCGCTTTCGACCTCTCTCTTTCGCATCCCGTGGCCGCTTCTTCAGCCGCCACGGGCGCTAATTTTCTCCATCACTACCACCATCACCACCATCAACAACAGCAGCAGCTGTACCAACAGCTGCTGCAACAACAAAATCAACACCAACACCAACAACATCAACCCAATTCTAGTAGTGGACTAAGTCCAGAGTTGGGGTTTTTAAGGCCCATTAGAGGGATCCCAGTATATCAAAACCCTCCTCCTTCTTTTCCTTTTGCTCCTCCTGGGTTACCTCAACCATTGGATACTTCCACTGTTGCTGCAGCTCTACCTAATGCTAATATACCCTCACCCGCATCCAATCATCATAATCATCATCATCATCATATTCCTTATCAATCACCATCCCCTCATCATCATCATCATCATCATCATCATCAAGGACTGATGAGATCGAGGTTTTTGTCTCGCTTTCCGGCTAAACGAAGTATGCGGGCCCCACGGATGCGATGGACTTCTACCCTTCATGCTCGTTTTGTTCACGCCGTTGAGCTCTTGGGTGGCCATGAAAGTAACTATTAATGCCATTTCCATCTTTTTCTTTTTTTTTAAAAAAAAAAAAAAAAAAACTTTGGATAACAAAAATTTCTTTGATACTAATTTCTTCGTTCTATTTGTGGGTAATAATATATAGGAGCGACACCCAAGTCAGTACTTGAGCTCATGGATGTCAAAGATCTTACCTTAGCTCATGTCAAGTCTCATTTACAGGTAATTTTATCTTATAATTTTCATTATTAGTAACTATATATAACCTAAATTTAATAATTATTTAGTTACACATCCATAACAATAGGATATACTCATCTATATATAGATTGACTCCACTCCTCCTTTTTTTTAAATAAAACAAACAAAAGATTAGTTTGTCATTTGAGCCCATTTTCTATTTCTTTTTTATTACCTTCATATGATCATAAATATCACTACTTAAAAATTTGTATCCTTGCTTTGTTTTAATTTTTCTAAAGGAACATTAAGAATTAGGGATTGGATTTCTATAGTGTTTTGACCTTACATAATATTCCACTCCACACAAAAATCTCTTCAATTTATTTTTTTATTATGTTTTGATTTTAATAACTAAAAATTTGAAAATATAGATCTGAAAAAAAGGGGTAGTGATATTGAAAAACTCCTGAAGTAGCTTTTATACAAGAAACATTGATCGTATTCGTATGTGTAAGTGAGTAAGTAAGTTAAGTAAGACAAAGGACGAGTAGCTAGAAAAGGGGGAGAGAAGACTGCAAACACTCTCTGATTAAAATACAAGACAAAGTTTCTTCTGAATTTTCATCTGTTTTTTTCCTTTGTTTTCTTTTTTTTTTTTTCCTTTTTTCTTCTTTTTTCTCGGGAAAATGCTACTCTCTCTCTCTCTCTTCCTTGAGATGGGCGAAGAAAATTTATGGAATAATAGAGAGCAAGTACAGGAACACCATCATTTCTCAATGATATCATGTTTCTTTCTTATTAATATTATTATTATTATTATTATTCATTCATTCATTTTTTTTAACCCCTCTTTCCGTTCTTTTTTAACCATGGTTAAATTTATCTCCTACACGCTTATCCATACATCTAATCCCTGCACCCTCCCTTTCCTCTCGTACTTGCAGCTTACGTGAGTATTACTATTCATGTCTCTCTATTTCATTCCCAAAAATTAAGATAAAAGAAATTAAACTCACATTTTTTTTTCTTTTTTTTTATTAATTAATTTGGGATTTTGTTATGGCTTCTTCAGATGTATAGAACAGTGAAGACAACAGATAGAGCAGCAGCTTCTTCAGGTATACTTACATGATAATCACTTTTTTTTTTAGGGGGTAGCATTTATAAATTATACTACTACTACTACTACATGTCTACAAATATATATGAAGTATGTAGAATTAACTTTTATGAAAATTTATGTATATGGTGCAGGGCAAGGGGAAGCATATGAAAATGGGTCTTCGGGCGATACTTCAGATGACATGTTTGGGAATATACAAAGCACAAGAAGTTCAGAGCGTCCAACTCTTGGAAAAACATCGCCAAATATGCACCAAGATAAGGATTATTCTTCTCATGGACTTTGGAGCAATTCTTCAAGGTTAACTATCTCTAATCTTCTTTATTTTCATGTTACAAGTATATATTATTACATTTTCATATATGCCTTCAAAGTCTAAAGTCTTGCTAAACGAAGAATTATACTGTATAATAAGTTAAATGATTGCTTAATAGTACAATACTATTAAAAAGATTGAGCTTGTACTATTATATTAAGGACACTATGAGTAGGATATATAGTTGGTCAATACTGTATATCTTTTGATGTGTGTATGTATGTGGATAGTTCATCATGGTAAAAGTTCAGTGAAGAACATCCAGTATCAAGATAAAGATTGTACTAGGAAAAATTCATACAACATACACCAATATGATGACTCTTGCTTAAGGGGCCGTCCTGGAAGATTGAATATATACACAGATGCACTGTTGCCTAGAATTTATAGAGGAAAAAGGTGTAATCAAATACTACCTCTGTTTTTATTTAGTTGCAACATTTACCTTTTTGCATAAAATTTAAGAAAGGAGAAAAGAGATTATAATTGACCCACTTGCCCGTGCTATTAGTAGTGTAATTAAACGGGGAGAGTAGGTGAAGTAAGGGTAATATAGTCAAATTATCCCAAAAGCTTTCCTAAAAAGGAAAATGTTTCAACTAATAAAAAACACCTAAAAATAGGAGTTGTTGCAACTAAACAAAAACAGAGGTAGTATGAGTTTGTATTACTTCGTTGCAAAAACCTTTATGAAAAGAGGAAAGAAAAAGTTTGATTTGGAAATTATGTGTTTCCTTCTAATCTCTTGCATGATCTACATGACTTTTAGTCTCCCCCCTTCCCTTTTTCCCTAGATTGCTCAATTTTCATGCAGACTTGCATACAAATACATGCAAGAAGAGTTCTAGAGAGGATAAACTAGGAAATATAATAGTATGATTAAGAATATAGTGTACTTTTATATATCGGTTTCCTTGATTGACTAAGTACCTATAAACACTCAGATTGTGAACTTCAGTGTTTTCAAATGGCAGTTAAAAAAGAAAATTTAAGCATCATATAATTAATAACAAAAGAATCTAAACTTGACAAATGACTCTTCCAACATGTATATATGTACAACATAAGAATATTGGAAGATATCTCTTTCCTTGTGATTTTGTGGGCTCAAATATAAGGTTCTTTTTTATTATAAATTTTTTACTCTACATGGAGCCCGCATTAGGGGGAAAAATTGAAATGAACAACTATTAATGTGAGAACAAAAAGAACTGAAAATATTCCATGAAGTATATAATTTCCAAGGAATATATAAAGGAACTTCTAATACTAACAGTTATTTCATTCTGATCATCAAACATTAGTAATTTGTTCGATCCTTTTCTCCATTTTAAGCTTAACCATGGACTATCTTCATAACTAAGTGTTTTCTACAAAAACTATTTGTGTGAAAGAATGGGTTTTTTTGGGCTTTTTTCATCTCTCAGTTTCCACTGATGGAAATATTCCTTTTTCTCTTCTGGGTTTGAAACTTTTGTAGCAGGGAAGCTTGGTTGCATAGCAAGCCAAAGGATTCTGGAGGAAACAACATGCAATGCCAATCTTCTCTTGAGGTACTTCAATGTTTTATATCGTACTTCTTCCGTTTCGAAATAGTTGCACCATTTGGAGTTTGGTCACTATTCATAAACCAACTTTGACAAACATTTCCTCACCATTATATAAGAAAAAACACAATTAGGTGGGGTATTGTTAAATTCGTCTCAATACGAAGATTTTTAATATCAACTTTTTATAATTTTTACTTAATAGCAATTAGATATATTAACATTCAAAAAAAGGTCTTGACAAACGTGAAAAAGCAAACAGTGTAACTATTTTGAAATGGATGAAGTATTAAATAATATACTTCCACTGTCCAGAATTATTAGTCAGGTTAATAATGTAACTTGAACTGTGTGATAACTAAATTCCGAATGAGATATAAAAATAAAACATAAACAAAAATTAAGATTTTTGACTTTCTTTCAATACCCACAGTGAGTTTGAAAGTTAGTTCCCACTATCAAACATAACATACTATACTAAACATATTATTCCTGTGAGGAATATTGAGAGAATGTGCATGAAAAGAAAAGGAAGTTAACCATAAAAAGAAAGCAAAAGTAAAAGGAAAAAAAAAGGGTGTTATATATTTACATTTTCCCCCTCTCCCTATCTATCTTTCTTTCTTATTTATCTCATAAAAGTCACTGCTACAAAGTAGAAATAAAAAGAGAATTTTACAAAAAGGACAAAAGCCTTTCAAAGCTGTACAAGGGAGTGTCCAGTGTCATTTGCTCCTCTTAGGGGACAATTTTGTCATTTTACTTCCCAAGGGAAACATGGCTTCTCGTGACCAAGAAAAAGCTCTGTGCAAAAGCCCAAAATTAAAAGAGCATCAAAGAGAAAGAAAGGAAAATAAAAGCAAAGAAAAAGAGATATGACAAAAGTTCTATATATTTGGTCAAAGGGGTATTATAATGAATTAATTACTTTCCTTCCAAAATAATGTTTAGTGTAAAAAGCTAAAGGTCTTAACTTTGGACAACAAAAAGAATTCTAAATTAGTGATTATTCATAGAAAATTACAATAATTGTGTTTTCTTACACTCTTTTTCAATAAGATTAGCTCATATTTCCGTTCAAATTATTTCATTATTATAGTTTCAGGAATAGTTTAATACTTTATCAATATCTTTACGACTACAATGGCAAGATCATGGACTCGAAAAACATAAAAGAGTTTATATGCTGTATAAATAAGTAATCTATGATCAACATAATTTTTCAATATTTCATAACAAAACTATGAAATTATGGTGATAGTATAACATTTTTGGATGATGTAGGCAAATTGTATGGCATAATATAAAGCTGTCTAGCAACTAACGAGGAAGATTTTGTAGGAGAATAATAATATATTATTTGAAAAATTATCGACTTTGAAGTAAAGCTTTATAGCTAAGGTAGTGCACATGAGACACTAAAATTGTAGCAGGCTTTCTACATGTAAAACATCTTTCTTTCTTTCTTTAATTTCTTTTTCCTTTTCTTAACATCTATTCTTTTATTCTCTGAGTCCAATGTCCTTGGATTCTCATCCCCAAGCTAAGTCTCCAACCACATCTTATATGGTACTGAACTTGTGAACTCATCATCGACATCCTCAATCTTCTTTCTGTAAATTCCTTCTTTTACTTCTTTTTATGTGAATTGAATAACATAGTTTATTTCCCTTGCAATTAATTGGGTCTAAACTCTAAACAATAGAATATGACGTCTTAATATACCTTTACATATATCAAATACTCAATCTAACATCCAAGTTATGTTAGTGTAAACTATAGAAGCTTATTCAACAAGATATGTATCTTTATACACAAAATGATATCTTGACTTGAGTGAGGTGTTAAATTTGGAGCTTGCCCTTGTGATTATTTCCTAAAATGGATAACTAAAATTTCTTTTTCCGGTGCGTAGAAACTATTGATACAAAGTTTTGAAGGTCAACTATTTTATGCACTCTAATACCTAAAGTTATATATCCTCCGTTTCGTTTTAAATCTAACAAATGAATATTTTGTATCTCACAAATAATACCCATTTGTTGTATTTAAAACGAAACAGAGGAAGTATCATGGATTTGAGTGGAAAGAAAAGGGATAAATCGCCACAACTATTTATACTCAACAACACAACAATGTTGAAGCTCTTATCCCAAGAGTCCAATAAATATATTGCTCAGAATTTAGAGTATATATAAAATATACAAACGTAATTTATACTCAATTTTTTCATGAAAAAGATCAGTGTAGGATTATATGTAAGTATACTTTGTATTCAAAAGTTATATTCTATTGTCAACGATATTACTTAACCTTTTCTGAACTGGTGAAAGTGTAATCAATGTGGTATCTAAATTTAAGTTTCTTGTCAAATTGCCTTTGCAAATAAGGCTACAAGGAGTATTTATTACCTTTAGATCATAGAATCTAATTAATATCATCTTTAGTTCCAAAACGTTCCATAGAATATTTAGTAATGTGACTCTTATGGACGGACATCTTGTAAACATTTTGAGTACATAGTTGCTACATGTATTATATTTTGTTTGCAGAAGTTCTAAAGCTCAAATACAGAATTCATGTACTTAACATAGTTCCTACAATACAACTAATATAAAATGAAAAACTAAAATAGTTTTACTACTATTTTTTTTTTGTTTGAAGGAATATTTTACTACTTTTGAAGAACTTGTTCGATGTTATTACATCTTAATGCATAGCCCTAAATCGTCAAGATCCAATATGTATAGAAATATTGAAAATGGCACGTAACGTAAGTAAATAAAGATAGTTTATGATTAAGTTACGCGTCATTCATTGTTCTTAAATGTTTACCATTTACCTAAGTATTTTGTATAATTATTTACTTACATACATGTATTTTGGTTGCAGAAGGAACTAGATCCAAAGTGCCTAAGCTATGAGAGATTATCGGAAGTGAGCTCATCAAATTTATCAGGTGATCATCAAACAAGCCCAGCAAAGCCAAATCTGGAGTTTACCTTGGGGAGGCCACAATAACTTAATTAGTTCAATTTAGCTTTTTTTTTTTTGGAAGAAGAGAAGAAGATAATGATGATGATGGAGATGATGAAGATGAAGATGAAGATGAAGATGATGATGATGATGATGATGAGCATGATGATGGTAAGAGTAAGAGTAAAAAAAATATTTACTGCTACTCATTTAGAAATGATTATAGTCTACCGGATTTTAACTGGATGAATGAGAATCAGGTACCCTCTGGTTGAAAATTCAGAGCCAGAAAAAGAAAGGGAGAAAAGGGAAAGGGCAAAAAATAAAGGAGAGAGAGAAAAAAGGAGACAAAAAAGACAGAAAGCAACAAAAGGAGAAGGAATTGAAGGAAAGGAAGGGAAAGGATATAATATAATAGTATGTAATTTGGGGAGCTTCAAAGAAGAAAAAAAATAGAAAGAAAGCATGTCCTAAGATCCAAATCTAATATATTATATTCCCTACGTAAATATGATTATGCTAATTGATTTTGTATGTTTTGGATTACGTGAGAATTAGAGAGAGAAAGAAGAGAGAGAGAGACACTTTTAACTATTACTACTACTTATCTTAAAAGGTATGAAGTGATCCTTGGTAATTGTAATGGATCCCTTTTTACATTTTGATTGAGAAAAATGAAAGAAATTTTCATATTGACAAAGAAGAGTTATTGAATTATATATTTTTTTTTTTGGTTTTTTTAGGGCTTTATGTTCATTCCTTAGCAATGTCACATGCTCTACACTTTCTCAACAAAGGGAAAGTATGAAAAGTGAATATGACAAAGGTACTAAACATAAAGAACATAATATATGGTTTAGTACATCAAAAGAAAAAGTGAGAATTTTATTCTCTCTTTATATGCTCAATTAACTTTGTGATAATATTTTTGCTTCATCAGTAATTAACTCTAGTCTTAATTATGTATGTAGTAATTATCATCAATATTGGGGTGCGTTGGAGTTAATTTCATGGCAATTATGGCCAATTGGAAATATAGGTATTTTATCATTCTAAAGTAATTCATCATTGTTCAAAACTTTCTCATCATATTTTAGGATGAATCACTTGAATTAAGTTTTTATAAATATGTTAGAAAAATCAACATTAATAAAATGAAATTATTTTGAAACGATTTTATGATTAGTAGGGCTAGATCAATCTAGTACTATACATATCCTATAAATAATATTATTAATTGAGTCTTCAAGGCTATATATGTAGTATGCTGAGGCTATGTAAGGGCATTACAATTAGGGTTGTTCAAAGTGAAGTTTGGACCGCAATTCAAATCGTTTTATCACGATTTGGGTTAATTTGTGATTTCAAAATTGTGGTTTGGTTTGTCATTTTAAGCAAATCGTTGTTTGGATCGGGTTTGATTTTTTATAAGCTTAAGCCGAAACCGAGCTATATATGAGATAATTAATAAGACTATAATGATTTAAATAAATAAAGTTTATTTATTTTAATATTTTGAAAAAAAAATATATTCGATAAACTAACAAGTATACGAGATAATAAAACTATACAAGAGTACAAGACTACAAGTTGGAATTAATATGACATATGATGAGTATTAGGTTAGGATCGAAGTTAAGGATGTTATCACTCATCACTCATTAATAGTATTTGTTAGTTGTTTTCTAGCTTTGCTTGCGGTCTGTCAATGAGAGCATGTGAATTGTTAAATTTTTTATTTTGTTTGGACTCTGTGTTTATTATCTAGTTTTATAAACTATGTATTGGGTTATCAACAACTTTGTACCAATTTTATTTTTTAAAAATTCTTAAATTACAAAATTCATATCATGGAGGAAAATAAGGTTAAACTGCATATCATACCGCACCAAATAATCATTCTGCATGGTCTCATTTAGGTTGATTTGGGCAAAAGTGTGGTGCAATATGCATTGGAAAAATATCAAACTGTACATTTAAAGTTTAGTTCGAGTTACATCCCAAATCGTACACAACCCACGAACAGTCTTAACTGCAATAGCTTTGACTTGTGCATCCTAGTTCTGTGTCATTTTCTACATTGATTGTATTTTCTCTAACTTCAAGATTTTTTTTTTTTTTTTGAGGGGACTCTAACTTCTAGATAACAAGGGTGTATTTAGTCAACAAAAGATTATAGCTGGGAAAAGCATTTTTAAATTTTCTCTTTCTAATGTATAGAGAAGCCCGAGAACAATGACATACAGTAGACATATTTCAATTTCAAATTATAGATGTATGTTCATTATCATACCTCAATAATTTTCAATCTCTTTTAGAAATTTATTATATACTCTTCTTAAAATCAAATTATATAAGACCTAGCCAATATATTAAGATCATACTAGACAAAAAGAAGACTAAGAATATCCATACCAAATCAGACCATATATATGCTTGCGTCTATATATGGATATTCTCCAACGTTAAATATATGAAGAGAACTAGTATGGTCACACTATCAAGAGCCTAACTTTTACACGAAACTCAGATTAAACAAAATCAAGTTAAATCATACAACTTCTAGGTCTGAAAAAAATTCACACTTGAAATTCAACTTAGAAGTCCTTTTTCAAGCAAGGAGAACATAACCTAAGTAGCTAGCTTGCATCCATGGAGATTCTCTAACAATAGGTCAATAGCTATGCAAATAGAAGTTGTAAATGGACAGACAAACTAAGAGAGAGAGAGCGCGTCATATAGTGATGAGCGGATCTTACTTGAGAAGTCAGAATAACTTCAAAGTTAAAAGTCACAACATTTTTCACTTAGAATTACAACACTTCTCATCTAGAGTTAGGAGTGTAATAGAGATTAGATAAGTCGCGAGCTATTGGAGATCGACTGGGTCAAATCTCGTTCAGAACTCGACTTGAGTGAGCTCAAATGAAACTCAAGTTCGATTCGAGATGTTGACGAGTTGAGTTAAGCAACTTGTTACTCGACTCGAAAACTTGTGAGAAGCTAGAACAAACAATTATCAACAACAAAGTACCTAAATTCAACATTTTTCTATTTTATGGTTGCTTTTAACATGAGCCACTTGCAAACTACTCGAAATCTACTCGACTTGGTCAAATGGTCGAAACTCGATTAGAGTGAGCTCTACTCAAAATACTAACGAGACGAATCAAGCTAGATCAAACTTGAACTCGACTTGCATCATTTACACCTCTCCTTAGAGTGACAACATAAAAAATATTAGAGTCCCAATTTTCTTTTAAAAAAAATAAAGAATCTAAGGCTTGAGTCACGGTGAAGTCTACTAACATGAACTTACTATTAGGAATCAGTGGTATGCTTTAAATTAGTATCCGGACATTACCAATATTCTCGTTCCCTTAATTGAGTGCAAGCTAGGGCAACAACCCCAAGTATTAATGGCAATCTAAGATTTAATCAGACTCTTTTGTCGCAAGTAATTTAACTGGCAGTTGAAAAATGGACAACTACTAACTTCAAGCTAAAACATGTTAATCAAACTTAAAAGTAACAATAAGCTGACTTTTCATTGCATCTAATTAAAGTGCATTAATGCCAAACACTGTATTACTCTTATTACTGCAAGCCATTCCTGGAAATTTAAGCACCCTTTCTTTTCTATTTTTGTTTTCCTTTTTGAAAGTAAATCTAAGCACCTTTCATACATTTGAAAGTCCTTTTGTTATTAAAATAAATAAACAACTACAAATTTTTTTTACTTTACTGATTTTGGTTGACTTTTTTTCCAGATAAAAGTTATATTTCATGAATTGAAAGTAGAAAAGAGTTTCTGACTAGAGATGAGGTAATTTCCTACAAAGATTGAAAGTCATCTATACAAATACTTCATCTGTTTCAAAATAGTTGCACCGTTTGCTTTTTCACGTCTGTTTCAAAAGCAAGGTTAAAAAAAATGAGTTTGTGAGACATATTATATTATATACTCGTATATGCTCTATAAACATATTTATCAGGCTTTGTTTACTACTCCCTCCGTTTCCTAAAGATCTTCCCACTTACTGTTCCTACAGATACCAAGGAAAATCAAGTTGTGTGGGGCATGGTGTGAGTAAAGTAGGAGAGAGAAAGGGGTTAAGATAAATAAACAAATAAAAGGGGATAAAGTAGGAGAGAGAAAGGGAGTAAAATTGAATTAATAATGTAATGGTGGACCATATGATAGTGACATGAGAGGGTAGATAGGGAAATTTGTTTTGCCAAATAAGGAATAAAGCAAAAGAGGGAAGATCTTTTGGAAACACCCTTAAACGGAAAGAGGGAAGATCTTTAGGAAACGGAGGGAGTAATATATATATATATATATATATATATATATATATATATATATATATATATATATATATATATATATATATATATATATGGGTTCATATGAAAATACATACTTATATGAGAAATGAGAATAAATTTTACGTGTTATAACTCTTATGAATAAGTGATGTAACTCCAATAAAATATTCGAAAAAGATTTTTCATTAAAGTAACATCACTTTTTCATAAAAATTATATCGCGTAAAATTCATTACAATCCTTCTTCTCCTACATGCAATTGCCATTTTAAGTGCTTTGCACTTCCGCTCTCGAATTATTTCCTAATGTCTCTTAATTTATATTGACATTACTTAATTACCTAAAAAAGCTTCACATATTAGGCTCTCCTCTCATCGAAATTTCACTTATTTTAGAATAATAAATAAAAAATAGATTGACTTAATTAAGAAGAAATTCATAAAAATTAGGTTCATGCTAACAAAATTAGACAAGACAAGCTCAGATCCAATAAGCTCAAATCATTATGCTAAGTTATTTCTGACCAATAAAGCTACCCAAGTTCAATTTACAAATGATAATTTGTAATTAATTTAGATAATTTCAGATAAGTTTCATTTACAAATTATAAAAGGTTGGCCAAGTTCCACAACTGCGAAAAGTTCATATAAGCTACGATCAACCTACACGTTTAGTAACTAATGTCATATAGATCTAATAAGTTCAAGTAAATTTAAATAATTTCGGATAAATAATATCATGTAAATAGAACACACAAATCAAAGTTGCTAAAATGGTTGTCCTTTGAATTCTGCTGAACAACCCACGTCTTCAATTTGTGCAGCAGAATATTCGACACATGGTTTTCCTGTTTTAATATCACATCGAAACATGTAAGTCAAGAAATGGTAATTTGAATAAGATCATATTTTTCAACATGAACTTCTGGTGTATCCATTAACTCACAAATACAAATTGAAAATCATTAAAATTGCTTTTAAGAAAATGTAAGGAAAAAAGAGGACACGTATCGTACCAATTTGAGAAATCAACCTTTAAGGACAAGTAATTACTCTTAGTCAATCTCTCAAGAATTATATAAATTCCTTACAAAAAGAATAACATAAATATGGTAAACTTTATAATCAAACTAAAGGTTTTTGCTTTCCTGCTAGAGCTACAAAGTAATTAAGAGTTGTATCCCCACACCCACCCCCCAACCCCAAAAAATAGTTAACCATATATGAAAAAGAGCAAATAAAAAGTTGGAGCTTAGGATACTCGTTTTGGTCCACAAAGAAGGGTATGTTTTAAGAATTAAAGTATGTGAGAGTACAAAAGAAAAATGCAGGTGTAGAAGTATATATGCTTTGTATAATATCCAAAGTGCCAATTTAGCACCGGACAGAAGGCAACTTCTTTATTTTACTTTCCCCAATATTAGCTCTAACAGACTATTGTTTCACCATATCAAGAAAACTGTAATTTTTCATTAATTAATTTCTGATTTCTGAAACTAAAAAAGGACTTTACATTTACGCCCATTTAATATAGTTATCATTATTATTGATTTTTTTTTTTTTGGGTAATTACTATTATTAATGTTGTGATTCGATTTACAGCAATAAAACTTTCTTGCTATTATTTTGACAAATAGTCGTTTTTTCCTACCATTACTATTATCCGGAAGATTTATAGAACAACTAGTTCTTGACCCGATCGATACCCTGACGTTAATCTATAGTATGTATTACAGTTTAGTTGTTCAGATGGTTAATGTCATTCTTTTTCTTGCTTTTTTATTTAAGGAATGCAATCAATTAATGGAGTTTGTTGTTTAGGAGTGTTCATAGCCGATTGCCTAACTATTCGGGTTCCATATATGTGTATACTCTACTATGCGAGTACCAGAATATGTGGATAACAACATTTGTGGGTAGCTAGTAAAGCGGTCCATGACTCGACCCTGAACAACCTAAGGCGCGCAAAAGTGTCATATATATATATATATAATATATATATATAATATATATATATATATATATATATATATGATAATGCATACTTATTATATGAGAAATGAGAATGAATTTTACGCGTTATAACTCTTATGAATAAGTGATGTAATTCTAATGAAAAAGTGATGTAACTCTACAAAAGGAATATTAGAGAAAAAAATAAAATAAAAATTTATATAGAAGTGAGTTTAAATGAGAATGCATACTTACATATATATATATATATATATATATATATATATATATATATATAAGTGAGTTTATATGAGAATGCATACTTAAATGAGAAATGAGAATGAATTTTACGCGCTATAACTTTTATGAATAAGTGATGTAACTCTAATGAAAAAGTGATGTAACTCCAAAAATAAAATATTGGGCTCAAAATATTTTAGGGGCAAGATCACATGAGAAATGAGAATGAATCTCAACCACACGATTGGATTAGAGTTACAACACTTGTTCATTAGAGTTATACCCCCTAAAAAATTTTGAGCTCAAAAAAAAATTTTTTTTTTTTTGAATTTTTTTTCTAATATTCTTTATTTGGAGTTACATAACTTTTTCATTAGAGTTACATCACTTATTTATAAGAGTTATATCGCGTAAAATTCATTCTCATTTCTCATATAAGTATGTATTCTCATATGAACTCACTTATATATATCTCTATTATATAAGTCAAGGGAGGAGGTGTGGTGTCCTCTTTTGAAGTGACTAAAATACCCTCTAATAATTTAAAACAATATTTTTATTTTTATGAAAAGTTGAAAAATGGGAATCAATGAAACTTGCCATATGAGTAGGTCAAAAATGGAATATGCAATACCATTAATAATTTGAAAAACTAGATTAACACAATCAATTCCGAAATCAATTAGAATTTTCCACCAAAAAAAAGTTAGCAATATATCGTGATAACATAATATTTTATATTTACGAAGTTCAAACAATATGGTTTATTAACATTTATAATTGTTAAAGAACTATACTAAAGTCACTGAAAAGAAAATTATTAAATTATCGATCAAATTTTACAGTGACGGTATTGAACAATTAAAATCATTCACCTTTAATTTAAAAAGATAAAAACATGATCTACGGAAGAACCTCAATAATTTACATCACTATCTAAATAATTTTAGATAAAAAAACATGTCTATTTATATATAACTACATAAGATTGTCCAAGCACGCATCGCGTGCATATGCAACTAGTATATATATATGGTATCACATGTCGTAAAAGTGTTCAAGTACTCCATCATTCTGTTTTTTGTCTTTTAAAAGAAGTACTCCCTCCATCCCAAAATATAGTTCCCATTTCCCTTTTTTCACGGTAATTTATGCAAGTTGGGATAGTAAATTTTTTTTGTTTATTTAAATAAAAGTTGTATGGGAAAAGATTATTTTAGGAGAGAGAATGGAGATAATTGGTGAAAGAGCATTAATTGTAACATTTTGGTTGAATAAACTAAGGAAAAAACAAAATTCAAGAAGCAAATAAATGATGGGACACGGTTTTTCTAGACAAATTACGGAAAAATGTGGAACTAAATATGGAAATGGGAACTATATTTTGGGACACCCAAAATGGAAATGGGAACTATATTTTGGGACGGAGGGAGTATAAGGAAAAAAAGCTATAAAATAACATTATGGTAACGCATGTGATTTGTTCAAAGATAATATAAGAGAAAACAAAATAATTTTGATTGGATTGTATTCCTGATTCCAAAAGACTCAAACCAAGCACTAGGTTTTATAATCATTCAATAACTGAACATAACATATCGTGTTACTTACCAAAAAAAAAAAACATATCGTATTAGGAATTCCAACTCTCATACCATCGTGGTTTGCCTAATTTCAATCCTATGCCAATTTACAAACCAAAAGTCCTCTCATATCAATTGATATAAGAATTAGGGTGGTAATGTGTCGACCTGGTTTTCGTTTGGGTTTTGGTTGACTCGTTTACTTAAACGGGTTAATATCCTCAATCCAACTAAACTTGTTTAGTTGAATGTATTAGAATTCTCAATCTAAACCAACCAGATAATAAATGGGTCAACTTAAACTTGACCCAGGAATATAATTTCTCAATTTTCGATAACGACAATCTGATTAATAATTACTTAGCTCAAATTCATAAACTTCAAATTAAAAATTTTTTTAGAGTAATTAGTAGATAATGAAGAACAACTATGAGAAAGTTAAGCACACAAATGACAAAACTTGAACACAAGATGACACAAGGTTTGGGAGTGGGAAAATCATTCAAGCAATTACTTGAAGACAATAAACCCACCCAAACAAGGAGAATAAATATTATTGAATAAGAATTAGTGTTTACAAGAGGATTAAATAAATCTCTCACTAATTTTCTCTCACCAATCACAAGAGTGTTTAAAGAATATGAACTTCAAACCCTCTAGCTTTCTCTCTATCTTTGGATGCCCATAAAACATGAAAAGAGGCCTATAAATATGCAAGGTTACAAACCAATCCACTGGTTGAGATTAAACTCAATCCCACATAGAATACGTTTTGGCAAACAGGGGCTTGCCCGAGCCAGCTACCCGCCCTTCGGGGAGCAACTGCTGCCCACTCGGGGTAAGAGGTTTCCAAACTTTCTGTCTCCCTTGTAATAGCCCGTACTTTCGAACTAATATCTAATCATGCTCAGCATTCACGAAGCTCTGTTATCATTAATTAACCTCAATTACACAATCACATGCAGCTGAACATAATTCAAAATACGTTTCTAGATCTTTATGGTCCACAATACATCAACCCACAATAGTATATAGAACTTCAAAACTAAACCAATAGAATCTCCATATAGGTACAATCATACATCATAAGAATATTTCTTAAAAGCGTGTAATCTCCATCTTGGGTTGAACTAGATATCTCTCATATCATAACTTACTATCATCAATCCCCTTAAAAGCGCACTTGATTGCAAAATTACTAACAATAAACTCGGTCCCCACCAGGACAGGTTCCGAAAACAAATCAGTAAAATCGAGTACACACTGTCCAACCATAATATCACTTCGGTGGCTTGAAAAGTATTTTCGTAGTTAAGCTTATCTTGCGAGACATATGAAATCAAGATATAGATAATGTGTAATGAGAGAATATAACCAATACTTGCACACAATTTATTATATTACTTGTTTGAAATAATATATGAATATCAAACAAAATAAGTAGTAAATACTTTCAATTGGAGAAATTATTAAAATTCTATAGAATCTAATACGATTGATCTCCCATAATCAACTCTGATACTACTCTAATTCTGACAAACTCTAAGATATCATAATATCTCCCGCTTATTTTATTTATAATAACATTTACCCCAAATATATGCAGCATAGTCACTCCTTTTATATATTGCTAATTGAGTTTATTAGTAAATCATTCTCATATTTGGCACATGATCTTCGTAGACTTGGGAGAGTAAAACATTACTTCGAAAATCAAGCTTTAAACAACTTTCCATGAAACCATTTACATATTCAAATATATATTCTATTTTTTTTAGAAATCATATTATATTGGGGAAGAGAACACGAATAGAGTTGTCACCCATGCGAAGTGTCCAAGCTTTTACAAGGGACGTTTTCCTCTCCGATGTGTACAAATTGCAAGAATTTTCAAGACATGTCCCCAGAATGTTGTTTATCACAACTCCAATAGCCTCTTCCCCCCACAAAACATAATTCATCAATCAGTATTTTCAAAAATCCAATTCATACTTCTCGAATCAAATGTACCAAAATGTCATAAAATAATCGCATACGAGTATTTCATACACAAACTCCATCTGTTGATAAAAACAGTATATTCGATTTTGAAATAACTTAATATAAATCAATCGTTTATAAAATTCATTTGACAAAAATTACTTAAATACTACTTTGACAGTAATATGGTCCAATCTTTGACTTTACTATAATTATAGTGTAATATATAGCTTACCGGTCCATGTCCCAAATTGGGATGTAAGTCTTATATATTTTATACTTTTGCTACAAAAGTTTTGTATCGATAAATATCTTTCCTTTAATCTTATTAAACAACCTATACAACTTATAAACGAGCAAATCTTGATACTTATATCGATCATACTAGTATAATATTCTTGTCATATCCCAATAGAACATTATCCTTTTTGAAAATGGCTATAATGTTAAAACACAATAATCCCAAATCGTACATTGCTTTTATCTATAAATTTCAAAGTTCATATCATATATACCCAAAGCTCATAATGTAAATCATCCTCGAACCCATTTATGTAATTTAGGTGAAAGCTTATAACTTTTGAAGTTCAAACTTATATTCTACAATTATACTTAATTCTTCCTCTAACATAACTTGACGGTTAATCCTAGATTTTAATGATTTCAATCCCTCATACTTGAACTTACTTTCAATCTTCTAGTAACCCAGCTAGAAACAACTTCAATACCTTAAACTTCAATCTACTAAGAACAAGCCTAACTCCACCAAATTAAAGATTAACATAGCTCTGTTACCAATATGTTAGATTAATTAGTAGATAATGAAGAATAACTATGAAGAAGTTAAGCACACAAATGAGAAAATTTGAACACAAGAAGACACAAGGTTTGGAAGGTCGGATGATCCTTCTAGCAATTACTTGAATGCTATAAAACCTACTCAAATAAAGAGAATAAATATTATTGAAGAAGAATTAGTGTTTACAAGAGGATTAAACAAATCTCTCACTAATTTTCTCTCACCAAGCACAAGAGTGTTTAAAGGAGAAAAAATTCAAACTCTCTAGCTTTTTCTCTATTTTTGAATATTCACACAATCTGAAAAGAGGCTTATAAATGTGCTTAGGTTACAAACCAATCTTACTGAAATTAGCCTCAACCCCGCTTAAAACACATGTAGTGAACAGGGGCCCGCCCACCCGCCCGGGCACAAATGTTGCCTCCCGGGGAAGGAAAACTTCCTTGCCTCCCTTTTACCATTAGCTAAGCGAGAGTGCCCGAGCACCGCCCGCCTGAGATACACTATCCGTCCGGGCCCAGTTACTGCCCACCCTGGGCATGAAGTTCCCAAACTTCATGCCTCTCTTCCATAGGCGGCTAAGGCCATGTGCAGGGTGAGCAACTGCACAGGGCCTCCAAAGTATAAGGGGCCCAATTCTATTAGTTGTCCTCTCTTAAAGGGGAAAAAAACCTAATTCTAATTACAAACTCTCCATTTTCAATCTTATAGAGTGTAATGTTGGATGCAATTTTAATTTTTTTTTGTTTGGTGTTTCTTCTCCTCCTATTCTCCAAAAAAAACCATTAATGACCCTCCCATCTCTTCATATTCACCAAAAAAAAATTAATTTTTATAATTTAATTTAGCACAGGGCCCCTAATTTTATGAGACGGCCCTGCTCTCTTCTGCCAAGAGCTGAGTGAGTGTGCCCGCGCACCGCCCGCCCGAGCTGCTGCACATCACCCTCTTTCCCATGTTCGTGAATCAAGTATGAGCAACAAGTCATTTCCAATAGATTACATAAATAACAAGAAGACAAATCTAGATACAATACCAAATTTTTCATTTGACTTGGAATAATGGCATTTTGGATGGAAAAATAAATGGATTTGTGGGTCAACTCAACCTTAACCTAACTAATCTAAGTAAACGGGTTAGATGGGTTGAATTTCAGGTTGAAAATTTCAAACTAACCTAACCCATTTAATTATATTTATTGGGTTGGATTGATCAATTTAAAATAATTAAATGGGTTGAAATTTTTTTCCCTAACCTATTATTATTGGGTTGAGTTCGAGATAAGTTGATCGGTTCAATTGATTTTTACCACCTATAATAAGAATGAGCCTCATTTTCATCTAATTAATAATTTTTGAGCATATTGTTCATAAAGGTGCTAGTATTACCATACCCTGACTTATAATAGAAATTTTGGTAATCATATGGAGTGACAATATTGTCAACTAGTGGAATTATTGTTGTAAAAATGACAAATGATTCATGATCCAAGGTGATTAGTCAAAATATTTTCTAAATATCTGAACGTAGCTGAATTTACCCGAATTCATTCAAATTTATTAGACCTAAATTTTAACTTATTTTTAAAGGTGATATATATGAACTCCGTAAAAGATTATTGGATTACGAGTAGTTTAAACTTGTGCTTTATTTAAAAAAATATCTATACTAATATAATAAAAGGCATTCATAAGAACGTCTATGTGCTATGTGGCACTCTCTTCTAAGACTCTAATGCATATGATCTATTTTCATGTCAAACGACCTCTCAAATAGAAAAATAATGTTGTGTGGTTAGAAGGTATCGAACACATGACCTTTGAAACAAAAAATGAGAGTTTAACCATTGATCCAACATAACATCATTGATTAATATTTCAAATAAAATATAATAAGGTCTTGTAATTATATCTCATTAAAAGACTATACAAATAGTTAGAAACTTAACACATTAATGGTAATGATAATAGAATATTGTGCTCAATTATTTCCTCACAAGACAAAAATTTAAGAAAAGAAACAACCCGAAGCATCGCCCGGGACACTCACTAGTTATAAATTTATAATGTGTGCTCATGGGCACATAATAACAATTACAATAAATGAAATATCACATCAAAATAGAAAGTTATTGTTTGTAAATCTAACAAATAAAAATATTATAATATATAACCTTTTTCGTTAGAGTTCACCATGTCCATATATAACTAGTGTTTGGGCTCGGAAGTTACCCCGGGTTGGTATTGCGTTTCCAAACTTGTTATGCATTTTTTTCCCATTCCTATTAAAATATATTAAGGAAAACTCAACATTTAAACGGTACAAATATAATAATGTAGACATTTAAAGCATGATTAAAAGTTGGTTGAGATAGTAATTGTGTCATGTATAATAGCAAGAGGTCACGAGTTTAAATCTTGTTACAAGCTAATTTTACTTTTTTAATTGAAATGACTTATCTACACATTAGACAAGTCTAGTGGAGTAACAGAGGTGCCAGATGGCGTATATACATTGTCATGCACGCCTTTTAATATACTTGTATAAATTTCAATTTCTTTTAAATGGTTTTCCTTTCAAATCAGCAGCTTGCCCACAAAAACAAATTATAATTTTAGCTTAGCATGTAAGTGACTCACCTTTATCTAAATTATAAAAATATTGAGCTATATTAAAAAAGAAGATAAGAAGTACTACTCCGTCATTTTTTCAATTGGTACATTTTTATTAAATGGTTGTTTCGATTGCTACATTATTGAAAATTTCCTTATTTGAAGTACTTGTCCCATTAAAATGTAATAGTATCATATTTATTTTCCTCTTTTCCACTAAAAAGTACTCTTTTTTTTTACTTTTTCTTCTTATTTTACATTAAATAGGTCAAAAATTGCCCTTCAAAAAGTTTAAAAGTGACATTGTCTAAACTTCTGTGTAAAAACATGATGTATCAACTTTCAAAAAAATTGAGCAAGTATGCTGGTAGATTCAGTGAGACAACCAAAAAAATCTCATATTAAGTACATTTTTGTTGGAGCTGTAAATTTTAAAATCCTAAAATTATTGGAATAAGAGGAGGAAAACAATAAAGCAACAAATTGCGATCACGTTCGGAAAATATTTGTAGAATGAAATATTCCTGCCCAAAATTCTCTTGTTTTCAGGTCAACCGTTTCTTTCTAAAGAGTACACAAATAGTGAAAATTGTCTTGGGGCCAAAGAATGCAAATAGAGATCACAGGAAATAAAAGGGAAGAAATGCAGGATTTTCATGTACTGTTCCAAGCCAGCAGCTGTATGTGGTCCGACTTCATAAATTAATTCTTCATTACCCTTTTCAATGTCACCATCTCTCGTCAATCATACATATTTCAACCACACATTAATAACTTCACTAATTATTATTCCATTCTCGGATCTTCTTATGAAATTACTTCTCCGAAATGCACAAAATTAATTAATTCTTGGAGTTTATACCACGTCAAGCAAAAGTTAGGTTCATATACGGCCAAACTGGAAATTCTTGTCCTCCATTCTAAACTTCTGATCAATAAATGATATATTTTTTACTTCAAACAATTCTAAAACATATAATTGTATGGGTAGTACTCAAGTTTGCTAACGGACACATAGTGAGGCCGGGAGCAAACAGTGAAGACGCGAACTCATAAAAAACAAGACGCATATCCTCAATTCATGAGCCGGGACTGCCGTCACAACCATCGAAGAAGACAAAATAAAGGGAATCTTCCCTCTGACAGAATCACCGCAGCCATACACGTGTCAAAGGATTACCTACCTTGTCAGATGAATAGTATGCCTATAAATAGCAGGATAATACTATTCCTGCAGGTACATTCTCTAATACTAAAAATAGCTTATCTGCCTCTCTAAGCTTTCTCTCTCTAAATTCCTCTCGGGCATTAGCTGACTTGAGCGTCGGAGGGGGCTTCCTCGAAACATCACCGAGGGTAGCTCATGTTTGTTCTCCTTGGAGATCATCCCTCACGGACAACCCTATCGTTATCGGACGCTCCTTAAAGTCCGATACCGTTCTCGATACCGAAACAATAACTGGGCTAGAAGGAGGGGGCCTCCTACCCTTTCAAGGTATCAGTCATGGATGATGCAAACAATACTAGTCACGGTCAGCCTGAGCTCGAAGGTGGTCAAACTTCCTCACAGCCTGCTATTACGGGAGCACTGGGAAACCCACAGTTCCATTACCGGACACCAGGGAATGAAGAACAAACTCCAAATAACAATGTACCGTTCAATCTGGCTCAGTTAAGTCAGTTCTCTCTTGAACAATTGCAAACGTAGCATCATTCATCTAGATGCTCTCAGGCAACCCTCAACAAAACACTCCTCCCCAATAGTCTGGCGGAACCCATAAGCGACCACTGGCTATGGCCAGTAGGAACGCTGACGGTACCCCGCTTCGAAAGATGCAGTCCTTGGGTAAAGATGGGCGTGAGATGGAGAAAAAGATAGATCGATCTGACTATGAGGAAGCGATTCTGGACACGGAGGAATTATACCACTCTGAAGAGGAGATGCAGGGTTACTCCCGCCGTGAGTATAGCACCGCCGGTGCTAGTAACTATACGGCCGGGGGTTACCTCCTTTATCAAGCCGAGACCTTCTCCCTTCACCCCAGAGATATTAAATCACCTCATGATGAGAATCAAGATGCCATCCTCCAAATATGACGGCACTTCTGACCCAGATGATCATGTCGCGGCCTACAAAGGTCACATGTTTCTGTACACACAGGTGGACGCCATCTGGTGCAAAGTCTTCCCGTCCACTCTGACTAGGATAGCTCAGACGTGGTGTAAAAATCTCAAACGAGGTAGCATCTCAAGCTTTTCTCAGCTATCATCTACATTTAGTACACATTTCGTAAGCAATAGGCGCCGTGAGCGTAATACCGGAGAATTGCTTTCAGTTAAGCAAGGGGCAAATGAGAGTCTAAGGGATTATATCGGTCGTTTCAATGTCGAAGCGGTCTCGATACCCAGGCTGCAGCAAGACGTGGCTGTGTTAGCTCTGATGACGGGACTCAAGGAAGGATCGCCATTCCAGAACTATCTAGGCCGAAAATCCTACACATCCCTGGGCCCAGTCCTTGGTAAGGCCAGTGATTACATCAGAGGAGAAGAGTTCGACAAGGCAGTAGGCAGCCGTGAATCAGATAAGAAGGAGGATAGGCAGAGAAAAGAAAAAGGTTGCGAGAGTGACCGCGGCCGAGATGAAAGAAGGCAGGAGTCTAATATGGTCAAGAGAGGAAATGACCGAGAAAGAGAAAATGAGAAGTATGACCGCGATCGGAGAGACCGCGAGAAAAGCAATCGAGAAGGGGGTGAACGCAAGGATAGATTCGATGCGTACACTCAGCTCACTACTTCAAGAAGCCAGATTTTGCTAATGAACAAGGATAGTGACAAATGGTAGCGTCCGAGGCAGATGTTCCATAAGAACCGCGATAAGAGTAAGTGGTGTGATTTCCATGGGGATCACGACCACCTGACTGAAGATTGTCGGCATCTAAAAGACAATCTGGAGGATCTGATAAGAAGGGGTTACTTCAGCCAGTATAAAGCTTAGACTAAAGAAGGAGATTTGATAAAACCAGTAAACCGTAATGTTCAGTCCCGGATCAGTGAGATCCATGTTATTAGCGGTGGTCCCATCCATGGAAGAAGCATAAACGGGGCAAAAGCAAGCTTGAAGGAATTTAGGCATCAAGTCAACTTCAATGAGAGCCTACAGTGGAGGAATACGCCATCAATGCCAGCGATGTCATTTACCCTGGAGGAAGCCAAACATGTCGTCTACCCTCATGACGATCCTCTAGTGGTAACGCTGAAGATCTCAAACTGCCTTGTCCACAGAATCTTGGTGGACGGAGGCAGTTCTGCAAGCTTCATCGAGCCATGTGATTATCCTGAATGGTTGGCGAACGTAGTAATGGTAAAAAAAGGCCAACGGTCAATGGCGCATGTGTGTGGATTTCACGAATCTGAATAGAGCGTTCCCAAAGGATTGCTATCCTCTGCCCAGGATAGACCAGTTAGTGGACTCCACTAGCGGACATGCCTTGTTGAGCTTCATGGACGCGTTTTCGGGATATAATCAGATCAGCTTGCTGAAAGAGGACCGGAAGAAAACAACATTCATAACAGATGGAGGAGTATACAATTACAAGGCAATGCCTTTTGGTTTGAGGAATGCCGGTGCAACCTACCAGAAGTTGGTCGACAAGGTCTTCGCGGACCAGAAAGGAACCAACATAGAGGTGTATGTGGACGATTCCATTGTGAAAAGTAAAACTGACCGGGAGCATTTGGCAGACTTTGAAAAAACATTCAACACGCTGAGAAGGTACAAAATGAAGTTAAACCCGAAGAAATGTGTCTTTGGTGTGAGAGCATGAAAGTTCCTAGGGTTTATGGTCAGCAAAAGAGGCATTGATGCAAACCCGGACAAGGTTCAAGCAATTATGAGCCTCCCGGAGCCAAAGGGGGTCAAGGACATCCAGAGATTGACGGGAAGAATGGCCGCCTTGACAAGGTTCATCTCGAAATCAGCCGATAAGGCTCTCCCATTTTTCGTACTGTTAAGGGGAAATAAGAAGTTCGAATGGGGAGAGGAACAGAGTAAAGCCTTCTTGGCCGTCAAAGAACGTCTAACAAAACTGCCTACGATCTCAAGGCCCGAGACTGAAGATACTTTGCAGTTGTATATATCGGCCTCGCCAAAAACCGTAGCGGCGGTATTGTTAGTGGAAAAGGAGAAGCAACAACACCCCATATACTTTATCAGCCATATCCTTAATGGTCTAGAGGGTCGCTACCAGCTGATCGAGAAAATGGCATTGGCAGTCGTCATAGCGGCCAGAAAGCTTAGACCCTATTTCGACTGCCATCCAATACAAGTACTAACGAATCAGCAGCTGGAAAAAGCGCTGCAAAGAATGGATACCTCAGAGCGTCTATTGAAGTGGGTCGTTGAATTGTCGGAGTATGATATCCAGTATAGGCCGCAAACGGCCATAAAGGCCCAAGCGTTGGCGGACTTCATAACAGAAGCATATGAAGAGGACGAGATGAAAGAAAAAGAATCATGGTTGCTGGAGGTTGATGGTTCTTCGGCCGCGAGTGAAGCCGGAGCCGGAGCCGGAATTTTAATTACCAGCCCAGAAGGAAACATTTTTTAATACGCAATTAAATTCGCCTTCCCAGCCTGTAACACCCTGATAATTCTCTCTTTCTAGAAAATACTTTTATAACAAATCTAGAGAATTACCCAGGCATTATCGCCCGTGTGATAACGTTTCGGCTTACTCAGAATTTTGCAGCGGAAAACTTACTAAAACAAAACCAACTTTATTAAACTTATGAAATAAGAGTCAAACAATGTTTGAACTAAAACACCAACTTAAAGCTAAAGTTAAATATAACTTCCTAGAAACAACTTAAATACACTAATGTCACAAAAGCCTCTCCATTCCAGATTCCCAATGGTATGCATCTTCGAACCTGTAATGTCAATGCTTTCTTGACTCTGCTCCCCCGAAGGATCACCACAGGATCAATAGGCAAACCATGATCACAAACACAGACAAGCACGTAATCAGCAAAGCTGAGTACTACATATCAGACAAAATAATCCTAAACATGATACTACAACAAACTTGTAGAATAAATAATAATACATAACAAACTGTAGATGACTCTTACTGAACTAGACTCTAAACTTTTATTTCTTCTTTAAATGGAATAGTTATGGGACGAGTTGTCTATACTGAAATAGGAAATACGGTCATGACTCTGTAAACCAAATTGACCTGCGATATCGAGGAACCTTTGAGCTAAGAGGAAAGGTGATCAATCCAATCAGAAAGCCATGGGCTACCCATGTACCCAACCCTTAGTGTCCAACTCTAGACGTGCACCAGTCTAAAGTCTATAACCTATTCTCGTTTCACTTTACGTTGCATTCATTTTATACTTGTGTTGACACCAACCAAGCACATAATACTCACAACTAATAATCACATAACATCACAAAACTCCTTTTTAATCTTAGATAATCAAAAGTGTTCACAACTTACATCAAGACTCTTTTAACTTCTTTTATTCTTTACTAATTGCCTGTTGAACCTAGCCAACAGTAAATGTACCTTTATATAGGTATAACTCATAATTACCAAATAAGATCCACGGTTCTTATAAGATAAATAAATAAACTCAAATCTATGTAACACATGATTCAACTTACTTACATTAATTCACTCACGAATTAATACCAAACTGAAACTTATTGCTTGCATCAAACTTCCATACAAACAATCATACTTCATAATTCTTCAGTTTACATGTAGCACAAGGCAAAATACATGTAAACAATTCAGTAAATCATATATAGAACAACAAGGTCCTATACATGATACTAATAATAAAAACATCCCTAAGGCATGTTTCTAACCATATAGCACGTAGACTATGTACGTACCTTGTATAAACGCAACGGTAGGCCACTTTTAAGCTCTAAAAGTCCCCTACATGAATTCTCGCCTAGAACAATAAATAATCAAGTAAATACTTGAACTAAAAAAATACAGCAACTTTAAAACGTCCCAAACCCTTTTAAACTTCTTTAAAAATCGTTTTTATAATTTAAACTCTCGTTATTTTTAATCCCTAGTATAGATCAACTATTCTAGTGATTAAAAACCATTAAAAACCTTAAAATACTAACTTTCTGAATTTCCAGCATTATAAAATTTTCTAAACCTTCTGAAAATATTTTAAATGCATATAAAAATCGTATTCCAATCAAAATTCATATTCATACTTTAAATATACGATTTCTAGTGATTTAAAACCCTAAAAATCACATCTTTCATGATTAAAACTAAAAATAATAAATCTGAAATTTTTTTCTTTTATACATATGAGTCCGAAAAATTCTTCATAATAAAAATAAACTCAAATCGTAATCATGCAAATAATAATAAAATAACAATAAAAATTAGAACTTTAATGGAATCTTAAAGGAGAAGTAAAGAAAACAACCAAAATAGAGGAAGAAGGGGCGCCGGACTGAGACAGCAGCAAGGACCGGCGGCAGCAGTTTTTCGGCTTCAAGAAAATGTTTGTGACGTTTCTTGTTCAACAAGAAACGTTACTTAGCGAAGAAGAAACGATTTTTGAGAGAAATATGAAATCACGCTCAAGAGGAAGAGGAGAGAGAAAATGTCGAGTGAGAGGGAGAACTCGAAATCACGTGCAAGGGAGGAGAGAGAAAATAAGTGTAGGGCAAAATATTTGGGTTTTTAGGATATTTAAATAGGCTAATCCTATTGGGCTTAGGAAAAGGAATTTCAATAATTAAAACTTTGATGACTAACAAGATGGGCTTATTAGGACTTTAGTCATCAAATTATCCTTTCCCTTTTTATTACTTTTGGGCTTTCGATTCCATTAAGTTTTCTTTTCAAATATGCTTTTAATAATTAAACTCTTATTTAAAACACGCTTAATTAAAATATTACAAATTTTATTAAGCTAAGAAAAATATTTTTAGTTGACTTTTAAAATAGTCAACCCTTTTTAAAAGTCAAATCATTTTCCAAACTCATTTGGATTTAAATATAATTACATAAATAACTTAATATATTTATGAAAATCCTTTAAAAATGTGGTTGATTACACAGCCTCAAATAATGAGTCTGAATATGAAGCAGCTATTGCCGGACTGCGAATGTGCATCGCGGCAGGAGCCAAGAACGTCCTTTTAAAGACAGATTCACAGTTGGTTAGCGGCCAACTCAAAGGAGAATTTGAGGCCCGAGAGGCCAATATGATTAAGTATGTGGAAAAAGCGAAAGAGATCATAGCTCAACTGGAACAATTTGAGGTAGAAGCAATCCCAAGGGCCGAGAATATGAAAGCAGATGCATTGTCAAAGCCAGCTAGCTCAGATTCTGTCAGCATTGAAGGGATGGTGGTCATCGACGTCCTAAAAGAAAAAAGCATCACTCAGAAGGTAATGATAAACAACATAGATCAGCAAGGGGAGTGGTTCACGGAGCTAGTGAAATACAAGCTGAAGGGAGAGCTCCCAGCCGATCCTATGGCCGCTAAGAAATTGCGAAGGCAGGCGAATTGGTATGTAATATACCAAAATGAGCTGTATAAAAAATCGTTCAGCTTGCCATTATTAAAATGCGCGACAACTGCCGAAGCCGTGAAGATAATGGAGGAAATCCATGAAGGAATTTGCGGGAACCACATTGGGGGAAAGGCATTGGCTCTGAAGGCGTTGAGAGCTGGCTTCTATTGGCCTAGCATGTTAGCGGAGGCTCAAAGCTTCGTGAGAAAATGTGATAAGTGTCAGAAATTCACCCATGTGATAAACAGACCTGCAAACGACTTGCAGCCAATTTTGTGTCCGATACCATTCGCCCAATGGGGGATGGATATCTTAGGGCCATTCACCACCGCGACGGGAGGCAGGCGCTTCCTTATTGTGGGAATTGACTATTTCACAAAATGGATAGAAGCCGAGCCGACAGCAAAGATAAAAGTAAACCAAGTAAAAAAGTTCATCTGGGAAAACATCATGACTAGATTCGGTATCCCGGCATCGATTGTGTTTGATCACGGACTCCAATTTGACTGTTGCCCCGTCCAAGCTTTCCTCGCGGATTTCAGGTTCAAGTTTGCCTATTCAGCAGTATGTCATCCGCAGAGTAACGGTCAAGAGAAGCCGCTAACAAACAGATTCTGAATGCTTTAAAGAAGAAATTGGACGAATTCAAAGGTAAGTGGGTAGAAATGGTATCGGCCGTCCTATGGGAAAATAGAACAACTGAAAAGGAGTCGACAGGGGAAAGCCCTTTCAGGCTGGCCTTTGGCGCAGAAGCAGTATTGCCAGTGGAAGTAGGACTACCCACCTATCGGGTTAAATACCAGATCCTGGAGAAGAATGATCAAGCATTGAGGGAGAATATGGACTTCTTGCCCGAGATAAGGCTAAGGGCAGAGCTGAGAGCAGCAGCATATAACAAGAGGGTCATGGAAAGGCCGTTAGCAGAAGGCGAGCTGGTCCTACATAGAACGGCCGCTACCGGAAAAGCACATGCTGAGGGAAAGCTAACTACTAACTAGGAAGGTCCTTATATCATTGCTCGGAAGATAGGTCCCGGTTCCTTTATCCTCAGAGGAATGGATGGGAAAGAACTTAAAAACTGTTGGAACGCTGATGTTCTTAAAAAATACTATGTTTAATCAGGAAGAATGTAATGGACCGAGAGCCTTTGATTGAGTAGCATAAATAATATAGCTTTTGCCAGCGTTTTGATAAATTCTCTCTTGTTATTTATTGTCTTTTATATTTTCTTCGCACAAAACTTATTAGCGGCCATATAACAAGCCCAAGAGATACAACCATATGACAGGCAAAAATAAAGGTTGACAGTCATATGACAGGTAAAATAAAAATCAACAGCCATATGACAGGCAAAAATAAAGGTTGATAGCCATATGACAGGCAAAATAAATATCAACAGCCATATGACAGGCAAAAATAAAGGTTGATAGCCGTATGACAGGCAAAAATAAAGGTTGATAGCCATATGACAGGCAAAAATAAAGGTTGATAGCCATATGACAGGCAAAATAAATATCAACAGCCATATGACAGGCAAATTGAAAATTAGCGGCCACATAACAGGCCTTGAACAACAAAATTCACAAGCAAAAAACATTTCAAGACAATTAATATTGACGGACAATATAATTCAGAAATAAAAAGTGAATCATAAATTACTGGCATGGCGGCCAACTACAAGCAAAATTAGGGAGCCACTCAAAATACGGCATTTATGAATTCAGTAGCAAAAATTTAAGCTGAAAAGTTTAAATGCCATCAAAAGGCTGACAACTAAAAGCTATTACAGACTAATGGACGCTATGGAAGATGTTGAAGATGACCGCCAAAGTCTTCAGGAGGGAGGCACCCCATCTTCAGCAATAGGCAGGAAATTGGCAATGGCTTCCTCGAGGCTAATATAAGGCTCATCCACCAAGGGTTGCAGATGGGCACCCTCGCCAAAAGCGACCTCCATTCGCTCCCAGTCAAAGTCAGGATGGGAATGGCAGACACATCTCTTGGCGGCCACCCACCCGCCGTCATACCGTTCACCCAGAAGCCCGATTAATTCTTCAGACTTCTTGAAACCGGCCACAGCAGTTTGGCCGGCCTCAGCCTTGGCACCTTCCACAGCGACGACCATCTCATCCTTAGCGGCCTGAAGGCCAAGCTCCAAGTTCTGGTTCTTAGTCTTGACGTCCTCAAGCTCCTTAGCTTTCGGGCGCAGCTCAGCCACTTCTTTATCAACTTCAGCTTTGGTTATCTTCTCGGCATCCAAGTCCGCCTTCAGCTGAGTGACCTGGGATAGAGCACTGTCCCGGGCAGCCTCCAAGCCTTTAATGACCTCCATGGTGCCCTCGGCTGCGCGCTGGTACTCAAGATGTTGAGCTATCAATTCCACAGCGGAGTTCCCAGCCTGCAAAATACGAAAGAAGAATAGGTTTAAAAAAATATATGAAATGATGAGGCAAAACAGAGTACTTACAACAACAAGGTCGTGAGCCAACTGAGTAGCAGGCGCCACCAACTTGTTCGCAGGACAGTCAAAGGGCAACTGAAGTCCTTTCAGAAGACTGTACCCTAGAGTGCCGCCATTCGCAGGAATGTCTGCGAAGATAGACTCGTCCTCCCTGACATCCAAAGCCGGCCTAAACGGTTGGCCTGCAGTGGAAGGGGGATGAGAGAGGGCAGCCTTGGCGGAAGCACAGAGGGGGACGATATTCGTCTCTATCCACTCCTTGGGCCGGCAGTAGATTCCCGGACCAAGGTCCGAGAGAAAACTCGGAACGCTGAGCATCTCATAGACTCTCTGGCGTGTGGAAGAACTGGACCCCAATGCTGCTCCCATGCTGAGGGCATAAGATGGTGGCGACCGAGGACCTTCCAGCACCGGCTCCCGGACAGGAGAAGTAGAGAGAGCCCGAGCCTCAATGGCAGCCACATTAACGGAGTCAACCTCCACAGATTGACGCTTTTGAGGAACCTCAGCTTCAGGCTCCCTTGGACGCCTACGGCTCGTGCTATCGCCACCCCTGTTGATAGGGACCTGGACGGCAGAACGAGACGGAGTTTGCTCCCCCCGGCCGGGAGCACGACCTTGAGTGCGCCCGGCACGGCGTATAGTCCTCCCAGCCGTGCGACCATCGTGGCCGGCATTCCGGTCAGCGCCTCATGGACCCCCCCAGTAAGCCCGTGGACTGTATCATGGTCAAAGATGGGTTCATCAGGAGTTTTCGACATTGGACACAGTTGATCATCTAATCCTAACTCTTCCAGGTCCAGGCTGACGTCACCTGAAAAGGAAATCACACAAGTTATTTAGTACGTCAGTAAATAACAAGGAAACAAAAAACGCAACAAAAATTCCAAAGGAATGTGTCGGACCAGGAATCATAATACACACCTTCAGGGTGAGTCCGGCACAGGAAAAGAGCGGATAAGGGCCCGTTGCCGAGAATATACTTGGCCTGAGGAAGGCAGTTGCAAGGAACCCGTATCTCGGCCTCATCACCTTCAACATCCGCCTCCTCTGACTCAAAATAGTCAAAAGCCTCTTGCTCGGCCTCGGACAAACCATATGAAGGCACATCTCCCATCCTTGAATAAGGCTTAGTGAAATGCCGCCAGAGAGGATCTTCACCAACACCAAATCCAAGGGGAATCGCAGCCCCTTGGTAGCCCTTTAACCCACTCAGCTTAGGGTAGACAGTCATCTTGTCCTTGGCCGTCATCAGAGACCACCATCCCTTCTCGGCAGAACCATTCCGTCTCAACCAGTGAAGATGCTAGAAGAGGTTGAGAGTCTCGGGAAAACCTAAGTAGCGGCAGACCCAGACGTAGGCTATGATATTCCTCACGGCCAGAGGGGTGAGCTGAGCAAGGCAAACATTGAAAGCCTGCAGGATCTTCACCAACACCAAATCCAAGGGGAATCGCAGCCCAAATTCGAGATGGTGGGCGTACACAGCTACGTGCCATGCCGGACAATCAACCACCTTGGACCCCTTGGCCGGGATGACCAGATTGTACTCGGGTGGAAATCCATACAAATCCTTCGCCACCTCGCAGTACTTCAACTCCAAAGCTGCCGCCCGCCAGCTTTTGCAGATAATAGTGTTCTTAGGGTCAGAGCTATAGTCTATGAGCAGCGAGATCCCAGAGTGAAGAACGTCATCCCGGTCCAGAATAGGCTCGAGACGGGAAGGAGGCATGCTGGAACTCTCGCCTATATCAATTTGGTTGGGATGGGAAGCATGATCCCGGCTAGATGTAGAGAGAATGGCGTCAGTCTCCATGCTGGTGATAGAGTCACTATCAGAACCTAAATTGACAACAGGAGGGTGAGAAGGATGAGAAGGAGCTGACTCGCGGGCAAGACGATCAAAAACACTGGTGTCTGTCACGACCCCAGCATCGGCCAAACTCTCTAACCAAGCATGCTCCCTTAAAGGCTGGACATCTAGGCCGGGAACGGCATCAGGAGGAGGATGTCTAAGGGTCCTACGGGCGAGAATTTGGTGCCGTACTTCCTTAAGTGTTTGCTTATCACCGCTCATCCTCGCAGTCAAGAATTGGGCAGTTAAGTTGGCTCGTTCAGGAGAAGAGCGGTCATTCAGAAATTTTGACCTAAGTTCTCTATCTGTGTCGGCCATGAGAGGAAGGTCAGCCAAAACACGAGTTCTCCCATCTCGGGGGCTAGAATCTGACAAACTATGTCCGCCATTAAAGGAAGGGGAAAAAGGTTCACTCTCAGTCATAAAGTTATTTCCTAGAGAATTTTGACTATTTGACTGGTCCGATATGGCCCCAAGGAAGAAAAAGCAGCAAAAAACAAAAGTTATGAGAAAGGGTACCTGAGTGAAAATTCGCACGAAGGATAGACTCCCGAAAAGCACCAAAAAGCTCTCCTCAAGCAAGGACTCGCCGGAAAAAATGTCGCAACAGAACTGAAGAAATCCCCGAAAACAAACCCAGAAGAAACGTCGGAGAATGCAAGAATCTCTTCGAAAAATAAGAAAGAAATGAGAACAAAGTAACAATTTTTAGTAAGTTTAGAGTAAAAGAAATGTTCTTTGCTCACTGAACAGTAAGTCTGAAGTTCGAAGAAAAGCAAAGAAAACCAAAGAAAATGTCTGAAGGAAGGAGAAGAAGTTGAGTAAAAGTGAAAAGGAAAAGGGATTTTGCTTTTAAATACTGGGATAAGTGGTTGAGATTGAAAACGTATCAACTGCTCTCGCAGATTAGCGACAAGTGTCACCGCACAACAAGCCCTAATAAAACAAAGAAAAAACGAGCGGGATTCCAGAGTTAAGTAATGATTACACTTTTCGAAAATCAATAACTTACCCCAGGTTGACACGTGGCAACAGTGAAGACCTAACCAAAGGACGTACCAAATTCGTCCACGTCATCAAATCAAACATCCATGACGGCCGCAACTGTCACAAATGCTGGGGGGCTTGTTGTATGGGTAGTACCGAAGTTTGCTAATGGACACATAATGAGGCCGGGAAAAAATAGTGAAGATGCAAACTCATAAAAGACAAGATGCATATCCTCAATTCATGAGCCGGGACTGCCGTCACGGCCATCGAAGGAGACAAAATAAAGAGAATCTTCCTTCTGACAGAATCACCACAGCCATACACGTGCCAAAGGATTACCTACCTTGTCAGATGAATAGTACGCCTATAAATAGCTGGATAGTACTATTCCTGCAGGTACATTCTCTAATACTAAAAATAGCTTATCTCTCTCTCTAAATTCCTCTCGGGCATTAGCTGACTTGAGCATCGGAGGGGGTTTCCTCGAAACACCCCCGAGGGTAGCTCACGTTTGTTCTCCTTGCAGATCATCCCTCACGGACAACCCTATCGTTATCGGATGCTCCATAAAGTCCGATACCGTTTTCGATACCGAAACAATAATTATGCGGGAACTTGTTTGATTTATCTCGGTGAGTACTTTATTGATATCCAATCGTTATAATCTTCACTGATATATAAAGAAAGATGTTTAGGGCCAGTATCGACAAATGCACAGTCAAATAGGCATAGTGAAATACTTCCTCCGTTTCAAAATAGTTGAACCGTTTGCTTTTTCACGTTTGCCCAAGACACTTTTTTTTAACGTTAATATCTCTAATTGCATATAAGTAAAAATCATAAAAAGTTGACATTAACAATCTTTGTATTGAGATGAATTTAACAAGATCCTACTTGACTATATTTTTTTCTGATATAATGGCGAGGGAGGGCTTGTCAAAGTTGGTTCATGAATAGTGACCAAAGGCCAAATGATGAAACGATTTTGAAAAGGAGGAAGTAATATATACGCAACATTCTCTTGGATGTAATGTAATATTTTGTGTTAATTTTTTATTTTAGCAGTTAACATTTATAGTTCCTATTATCTTGTGTATATGCCTAATATAATTGGCTCATACACAAGATCCTGCACTTCATTCATATTAAGGGATCTCACTTCATCAACACGCTGTGGGCCATTTGGACAACACACAACTCGCAAGTCTTTTGCCACATTCGAGCAACAATTGAAGTTTTCGAGCATCAGTTTCAAATGGGCAACCAACAACATATCACTAACTCTCAACCGCCTTCTTCGATTACCAACATCATTTTCAAAGGAGGCTCCTCCTTCGGGGTTTATGTTTGCTCATTTTGGCAGACTTACACAACAGACACCAAAAATGACCTTTCGCTGGAATAAAAGGACGAAGCAAGGTGGAATTGCCTGGTTTGTCAACTTTTAAAATGCTACTGTTTCCACTAGTGCTACAATCATGGTCTAATAAAGGGTGATAATTCGATTGATATTACGTGGGGGTTAGTAAAAGACTGGGCAAACTAGGCGGAACTGGCATCTATCCCTATGGTGGAAATTTCTTCCCACCTTCATAAACCGTGGTACCTTTCTGACATGGCCTAGCTCGGTCTCCCTACGCACAATTTTGATTTTGACAGGAAGTACCTGTGCCAATATTTTGCCTCCTCCGCTCTACATATGGAAGTCCAATCTTGCCTTGCTTCTTGCACTTTGCTGCCAAGTCTGTTGGCCTTAACAACATTGCAATTTACACGAATTCAAAGGCTTTGGTTCGAGTACTTCAAACTACTACAACATCGGATATCTCCATTCGTCACTCACTTTCTACTATTAGGAACCTCATAAGTGCGTTTGGGTGGTGCCGTATCATAAAGGTCCACAGGGACGACCTTACTACGACTTCTAGTTTAGCTACAAAGTCTATACATGTATTTTCCCCTTTGTTTTCTCGCTACTCATTTACTTTGTATTTTTTCTTGTTGTCAGAAAAAATATAATTGCAATTAGTACTTGCAATTTGGTTCTCTATCACTTGTATATAACATACTTGATTTGAAGTCCAAAAATAGTGGTTTGCAAGCAAAATTCCTAATGAAGCGACTCAATATCGGCCCCGAAAACTAAATACAGTCAATATTTTAACTTCACCATACGTTGATAGAAAAAATACTAAATTGGCTAATTCAAAGAGAATTTGATGTGTCATTCTCTTACTGGCATAAGGAGATTATACCACCGATGGTTATTCGCAGAAGCTAATAAGCAGGAAAGATGTGAGTAATTATGATAAAGATGTAACGTATACAAGACATGAATTTGACACTGTTGACGTCTTGCATTGATCATTCCATACTAGAAAATGAGAGGTCTTGGGCATGAATTTGTACGACAATGACACGTTTTTGTCTAAAAATTTTGGATTTGTTTTTGGAGCACCCGTGAGAATAGAAGAAAACATAGCATATCATATTCATCCCTATTTTACACGGCACCAACTGACGTTTCCTAGCGCCAAATTTGCATAAGTAACTCATATCAAGTACCTAGACCTCCCTGGTTGTTAGCTGAATACAAGAAATTGCACATCTACGAAATCGAAAATTTAAATATTTATGTTCATCTCCCAGATCAAAGTGTCGAGTGTATTTTTTTTTTAAAAAAAAAAAATTGAATGGAGGAAGTTTTGGTGAAATTGGTAAGTGATTTCGTCTATTTGTTGGGGAGAAGATTTCAATGAAGCTAAACTTACACTACCAATTTTCAAAAAAAAAAAAAAAAAAAAAAACTTACACTACCATTTTTCAAACAAATAATCTTCATTTAGGTTCTGACTTTTCAAGATCTTTACCTCCTATCTATATCTATATTGATAAAATGGTGACTCTTTCAGTATTCTAAAACCAACACCTAAAACCCAAATTGATATCTAGATTTCTAGTGCAGCAATATTACAGTTATTATAAGATTTTATGTCGAAATACCAAAACCCTTAATTTAGGTAACATATTAATATCTATACTAAGGGTCTGTTCTCTTCGGCATAAAACAGATGAACTGAACTTATCGGAGCTGAAAAGAACTGAACTGAACTGAACTGAACTAAATTGAATTGAATTAAATTAAATTGACTTAAATTGAATGTAATAAATATATAAATAATATTTAAACAATAATAATATGAATATTAAATAATAATTATAATGATAAGTAATAATAATGAATAATAATAATAATAAGTATTTTGGATATTTTTAAATGATAGTTATAAATATATAATATTAATAATCATAAATTAATAATAATAATAATTCATGATGATAATGATAATTAATAATAATTATTTTATATTATTTGTATTAATATATTAATACTTGTTGATGATATATAATAACAATAATATCTAAGAAGTAAATTAATATTACTATTTTAATAATTAGATTTAAGAATATAATAATATTTAGTAATAAAATAATGAGTAAAGCTGGACAGCGAAAATTACATCATAAACCGTCTTGACGCGATTTGATTGGTTTATGCGCTAAAAAACGTGGGTTTACTTGTGCTTTGACCTAAACCATGTCCCTTCTAATAATAATAGTAATAATAATGAGTAAAGCTATAATAAATAAAGTAATATATAGAAACAACAACTACAACAACAACAACAATAATAATAATAATAATAATAATAATAATAATAATAATAATAATAATAATAATAATAACAATAATAATAATAATAATAATAATACTTAATAATAATGATATAAAAATAAATAAATAATAATAATAAGAGTAATTAGTAAAATAAATTATACCAACATAATAATAATATTTAACAAAATGGTTATAAAAGAATGGAACTGAACTGAACTGATGTGAACTAAACTGAACTGATTTGAGCTGAACTCAACTGAACTAAACTGATTGGAGCTGAACTGAACTGAACTGAAAATAAGTTGGGGAGAGCAGGCCCTAAGGCAAGAAAAGAGCTTATGACATACTACCTCCAATCGTTTTTGATCTACACATTTTTTTCGTGCTATTCATTTCTCATGGTTTCTGGTAATTTATATGTACTCCCTCCGTCCCAAAATATAGTTCTTATTTCCCTTTTTTCACGGTAATTTATGCAAGTAGAATATAAGAGGGATAGTAAAGATTTTTTGTTTATTTAAATAAATGTTGTATAGGAAAAGATGATTTTAGGAGAGAGAGTGGAGAATAATTGGTGAAAGAGCATTAATTGTAACATTTTGGTTGAACAAACAAAGGAAAAACAAAATTCAAGAAGCAAATAAATGATGGGACACAGTTTTTCTAGACAAATTACGAAAAAATGTGGAACTAAATATGAAAATGGGAACTATATTTTGGGATGGAGGGAGTATACGGTAAAATTCTCAATCATTATTTTCCACTTTTGTCCCTCATGTGGTCCCTCACCAAATAAGTTAACCCACTAACCCCCTAGCTACCTACCTCATTTCCTCCCTCTTCTAATTTTTATCTACTTTTTGTACTTCTTACTATTCACTTCTCATAATTGTCTCTACTATCTCTTCTACTCATTCCATTTCATTTTAATATATACAATTACACTTTTCACACATGTCAATGCAAAACTTTGAGTACATATATCTTTAGTTTTGTATTTGTAAAAATTATAGAAAGTACATATTTATAATATACATGTTATTATGAATCTAGCAAGATCCCACATGACTATATTTTCATTCGCGTATAAATCACAATAATGATGGTCCAAGTTAAATTTGTGAATAGTGTAAAATATCAAGGTGTAACAATTAAAATGAAACGGAGGGAGTACCTTTCACTTTATTATTTGATTTTAGTGAAAAGCAAACCGTACATATTAAATAGGAATGGAGGTAATTTTTTTTTCTTTTTTTGGGAAACCCCTTTCGGGAATCATATGGTAAGAAGAATTTTCTCTGGTCTTACCTAGCACAGGGTCGCTGTCTCACTGACCCTACCGTCCAACAAGCCTCAAACCCCTCCCCCCAACATTGAAATTATGCTTCCACCAAGATTTAAACCTTGGTCTCCCACCCATGTGGGAGATAACAAGCCATACCATTGGACCAAAGGGTACTTGGTAGAAACGGAGGTAGTAATATATATACTTCATCCATTTTAAAATAGTGGCACCGTTTGCTTTTTAACGTTTGTCAAGACGCTTTATTGAACGTAAATATCTCTAATTGCGTATAAGTAAAATTATAAAAAAGTTGATATTTGAAATCCTCATATTAAGATAAATTTTACAAGATCCCACTTGACTATGTTTTTCCTTATACAATGTGAGAAAAAGCTTGTCAGAGTTAATTGATAAATATTGATTAAATGTCAAATAATACAACTATTTTGAAATGGAGAAAGTATATAACAATATATATATATATATATATATATATATATATTATATATATATATATATATATATATATATATATATATATATATATATATATATATATACCCAGATATCCTTACATGTATAATTACTTATATTGCACCCTATAAGCTATAGTGGACTTGGATATATAACGTGCTTGACAAATAACGGAGGGTATATTTGTGTTGAAAATGCGGATCTTCTTAAAAAATTTAGCATTGATATTCAATCAAGAGGTTAGCAAAAGTAACTAAAGGTGTTAATGATCAACGTTGAATATTGACAAACCTGAAAAAATATAGTGCAACAATCTATCTATAGAAATATATTAAAAGGTGTGTCGGACATGTATATGTCAAAAGGCGACTCTACTCCACAGAAATTTAGAATTTTCCAATACTTGTATTTCATGTACACTAACAAAATTAAATTGCATTGATTTGTAACAAGATTTGAACCCATGACATTTTACTATTACATATACATAGTTACCATCTCAACTAACTTTTAATTATGCTTTAGATATTCACATTATTATATTTGTACCTTTTAAATGTTGAGTTTTCTTTATTATATTCTAAAGCGAATTGAAGAAAATACATATCAAGTTCGGAAAAATACCACCCGAGGCAGTTCCCGGGCCCAAATATTAGTTAAAAAGTAAAAACAGGGGAGTATCGGGTTGAAAATTCTTATAGTTGTTAATTACTCTCCTTATATTTTTTTTATTCTTCATAATTGAAATCTTGACAATCTTATTCACAACTAGAAAACTCTTTTAAATTCTCCTCAATATATAAGAAAATATATGATTATTTGGGGTCTTGTTTGATTCATCTAAATGAATAATTTATTAATCTTCAATTATTATAAGTTTTGCTAATATGTTATGAAATATATCTCAAGTCAAAGAGTTGTATTAGCAAATGCATACAATGAAAGTAGGAGAAAAATATATACAATGGGTGTAATTTTGTATATTTTGGTATTGATTATATACCTATTGATTATATATCTAAAGTCAAGGGATGAGGTATGATGTCCCCCTTTAAAATGACTGGAAACCTTTTAATAATTTAAACAACATTTTTTTGTTTAAAAAATAAAAAATCGAGAATCAATGCAACATGCCATATGTAATAAGTCAAAGATTGAATATGCAATCAACATTACTTGACAAAATAGATTGACATAATCAATTCACGAAATTGATGAGAATCTTCAATCAAAAAAATTAGTGATATATCCTAACAACATAATATTTCGTATTTACTAAAGTTCAACCAATATGGTTTATTAACATTTATAATCGTTAAAGAATTGTACTAAAGCCGTTGAGAAGTAATTATTAAATCATCGATCAAATTTTTCAGTAAGGGCATTGAACAGTTAAAAGTCCATCACCTTCAATTAAAAAAGATAGTAAAATATATAAAATAACCTCGATAATTTACATCACTATCAAAATAAGTTTAAATTAAAAAAAATGTCCATTCGTACATATAGCTACATAAGGTTATTAATACAACCATCGCGTGCATATATGACTAGTTTCCTATATACCAAGTTTGCTTGGTGGGGGTGGTGGAAAACTTACCTCATATCTTTTAGGTCACAAATTCGAATTCACTACTTATTTGGACTTGGGAGTAGAGATTTCTTATATCCCTCTACTTTACAATGTTGATTTGTTAGGTGGGTTAATTGACCTGTAAGAGATATAGATCGAATAGAGTCCTTCTCTTTATTAAGGAATTTCCGATGGGAGAACAAAAAAAATCAATATTTCTCATAATTAAATTTCGGGATAATAAAAGGTCCAAGACTCAATTGTCAAGTGGAGTTCTAAATCACATTAAAAGTAAACAAGCATGAGATGGTGGATACAAAAGATAAAACAAAGTGGTAGCAACTACTAATCATGACAACAATAATTGCAAAGGAACTACCATGCATACGATAACCACCGTGACACGTGGCACTATAGCACACAAGTAGAGTATATTTATTTTTTTTGCGAAAAAAAGAAAAAGGTAAGAGAAAAAAAACATGCTACTCCGAAGATAGAGTAAATTAATTCCTTTCATTGTCCATTAATTCCATTCCATTCCATTCTTTCTCAGCCTGTCTGTTTCCATCAATACTTTCCCACACCCCACCTGTCCACTTTCGCGCCCTACAAAGGCCCCACGCGCTTCCATAGTGAAACATATACCCTCCACATAAATCAAAGTAGTTGTTCCATTTGGTTTAAAATAAAACATTGGGTGAAATAACACTATTTATTTATCAATTTTGACTCTAATTTATCGCCATTATATAAAGCTGAACATAGTCAAGTCGAATTTTGTTAGATTCGTCTCAATGCATATTATCAAATTACAATTTTTTTAGAAAGATATTAATTATTGATTAAAGAAGCGCGTTGAGTTGCATGAAAAAGAAAACGTTTCATTTAAAACAGAACATAGGAAGTATTAATTTTAGCCCCAACGACGAATATAATCCTACTACATATGTTATCCCATTAATATGAAATATTCTTTATAAAACTTTTTAAAAAGTATTTAGGTTTTTATTATATGTATATATGAATATAAAGGACTAGCACTAGTGGAGAAAAACGGAAGGATTGCGGTTAAAACAGGCCTAAGGGTTGCGTTTTTGGCCAGCAGCACTTTACGTAGCAGCCATTCACTTGCGTTTTAGGCCCAACGGCTGCGGTGTTGGGCCTAAAATGCATCCCTTCTTTGTACAAAGGGCTGCGGTTTTGACCATAACCGCAACCCTTTTGGCAATTTTTTATTCCTAAATATATCAAGAAATTTACAACAGAAAAAATAAAAAAACGAATCAACAAACAAACAAAACGAAATTATTTATTAACAATCAACAAGAACATCAAATTACAATTTACAGTAAAAAAAAGAGAACAATTTAAGGCATTAACTATTAAAAAAACGAACAATAATAGTCAAAATTATATATCAACAAGAACGAACGAAAATAAAAAAATACAAAATTACATAACAACAAGACAGTCGAAATTTATAGATCTGAAAAAAAATTATTGTCGAAATTTATAGATCTGAAAAAAAAAACGAAATTACATATCAACCAGAAAAATGAACGAAAATGAGAAAAAAACGAAAATAAAAAAACAAACGAAAATGACAAAAAAAGAACATGGCAACTACAGATCATGATGAAACTGAAACTGTAAACTAAACAGATTCACAAGGTATGTCAATCCAAAAACTTCAGCTTGGTTCGAGAACGTACCATATTTCCGCTGGCTACAGAGAAGGATTATATATTAGTCGATCTATTAAAACTATGAGTAACATTTAAACCACAAGGGACTAAATTACTGCCTACCATATTTCCGCAACAAAAATTGACAAATTTGAGGAGTATTTTTCTAAGAATGCTCAGAAAATTTCATTTCCCAGTCAGTATTCTGGCATAATTTCATCCTTAACCATCAAACCTAGTTCTTATGATAGTTTACGATGAAATTATGCCAGAATACTGACTGGTGGTGTGCGCAAATGCCGGCGAGTGACGAAGGAGTTTGAGCGTCGCCGGAATTCGGCGGCTATAGTCGGTGAAGAGGAGTTTGTGATCGGCGAAGAGGAGTTTGTGGTGAAGATTTGTTAGAGTGAGAGAGAGAAAGATGAGGGCCGCTCAATGAAAATAATGCATGAGAGAGAGTTTCATTGATTATAAAGCGCGGGTTGCATTGTTTTAACCTAAGCCCATTAGCCCGCGAGAATTAATTGTAAAGGGCTGCGTTTTTTTAAAAAACGCACCCATTTATTACTTAAAGGGCTGCGTTTTTTTTAAAAAACGCAGCCTTTTATTACTTAAAAGGCCGCGTTTTTAAAAAAACGAAGCCTTTTATTACTTAAAAGGTTGCGTTTTTAAAAAACCGCAGCCCTTTATTACTTAAAGGGTCGCGTTTTTTAAAAAGCAAAGCCCTTTATTACTTAAAGGGCTGCGTTTTTGCATCGACCGCATCCCTTCATTTGTGAAGAGCTGCGGATTTTGGGCTAACCGCAGCTCTTCCATTTTTTCCCCTAGTGTAGGTATATGTTGTGTGGGTTACTGTTTAACATAGATTTTGTTTTGACAACATGGAAAACGTACAGAAAAAAAACCAACAATTTAAACGAAATCAATGCGTAAGAAAAGGAAAGCTAGAGTTCTTGTAGGCTTGAGCAAGGTTGTGAGCTGGCGCAACTTCTTCTCGAGAGACCTTCATGATTTTGCACCATCCATCTGACGACCCGACACAAAAGCATTTTGATAGTTGTCTCTCAGATTAGGCCGCAGAGGTTGCATATTGTAATACCCCATATTTTCAAGTATTTATTTATTAATTAAAATATTTATTCTCAAAAATAAATATTTTAAGCAAAGGGTATTTTAGCAATTTCACTCGTTTTAAATTATTTTGGCGGAAGATGGCGCCAAAATTGGATTTGTTAAACTTTTGGTTTTAAATCCTAGTCAAAATTATTCAAAAAAAAAACCAAAAAAAAAAAAAAAATTTTTTTTTTAGGCCATTATTTTTCACGGGAATGTGAAGTAAATGGGGGAGTTTTGTTTTTCAAATTCATGATGAAGGTTACAAATCTTGGTTTAATCTCCTAATTTATGGTGAAGGTTACAAACTCTTTAATTTTCAAAATTAAGTACTCTACCTATTCTACTCCTATAAATACCCCACACCTTTAGCCATCTTTTTCACACAAAAACTTTGGAGAATCCATACTTCAAGGTTCTTCTTTCTCTTCTTATCTATTCTAGTTTTATATTTCTAATTCAAGTTCTAATTCTCTTTGGGTTAAGAAAAGAAAAAGATTTTCCATGTTTCTAACTCAAAAATATTATGCTCATGATAGGTTATTCATGTTTACATTCATGATTAAGTTCATGTGATAAGTTACTTATTAGATTTTTTTATTGGTTTGTTAGGAGATCGTTCAAGATTAAGACTAAGTGGAGATACTAGTATACTTTTTGTGCAAGATCAAGGTACGTTATGTAGCTAGATCTTTTAAAATGTGGTTTATATGATAAAGTTGTTTATTGATTTTATTGGTTGGATTGGTTTAGAAATTTGGTTTAAAATGGTTACAATGTTTTATTATTCACTCTTGAAAGTGAAAAGAAGGAATGATATTATCAATCATTTTATATAGAAGTTTTGTTATCCTTTTTGGAAAATTAAATTATTTTTACAAGGAAAGGTTGATTGGTTTTTATGAACTTTGAATGTTCAAAAAGTTGTTTATGAGGATGGAGGTTTATTGACTTACAAGTCATATTATTATTATTTCCGCTTGATTAATATCAAGAGATTCAAAGTCCACTTGTTGGCAATTATAGTTACCCCTTGATATAGCTCCGTGATGGGATGACTAGCTTGGGGGTGTGCACACTTAGCAAAATAGAAGGGGAGATAAGAAGAGGAATTGTTTTCAGGATTATTTTTAATCCAAGTTGTTTGGAAAGAGTTTATTCTTAAAAAGGTTATTCTTGAATTACTATTCAAGTGTTTGGAAAGAGTTTGTTCTTGTTGTTCTTGAATTATTATTCAAGTGTTTGATAAGAGTTTGTTCTTAAAATGTTATTCTTGAATTATTATTAAGTGTTTGAAAATAGTTTATTCATAAAGAGTTATTCTTGAATTTTTGGTTATGGAGTTTTCGAAATGAAAAATTATGACGAACTAACAAATGTGTTACTTATCTAGTACATTTCGTACTCAGTTTTATACTGACGCGTATTTTCTTTTTCCTATTTGGCTTTGCCCTGTTTACTTTTTGGTAAGCAGATTTGCAGGTGAATTTTGGATGTGCATGGGAGCATACTAGGAAGGGGATCTTCACCTAGATTAGAATGTTTCATTTATTTTGAGTTTTGAGACAATATTTACTTTTATTAATAAAGAAGTATTATTATTTTTGGTTAAAGTCTTCCGCTGCAAGTTATTTTGGTTAGTTAGTAGTTGGTTGCCTAAAGCGTGGTAGTCACGTGGCGGTAATACTCCTAAATTACTCAAATATTTATTTATTAAATTATTTATTTAAAAGTGAGTAATTTGGGGGTGTTACAAAGTGGTATCACTTTTCAGGTTTTGAAAAGATAAAAGTTGAACATTAAAATTGATGGGTAGACATAAGATGGGCATATAGAGTTCGCATTTGCATTCTAAATTGTTTTTTTTTAAGTTTAGTTATTTTATTTTTGACGATTTGTATAGATGCATCTTGCTAGTGCCACAAAAAGGTATATACATATTTATATTTATAATTTTATTTGGAAAGATGAAGGGTGTAGATATGTTGGGGTGACAAGCTCTGTCTAGGATTAGGAAGGTTCTCCCCGACGCTGTGGGTAACTTCCTTACCTGGGAGCTATAATCACCTTGGTTATTCTATATCTTGAAATCAAGTACACTTAAAAAAAAATTTATGATTTTTTTTTTAAAAATAAATATTTTAAGCCAAAATGGTGCATCTAGTACAAATCTTGAACTATATTTAGTTATCATATATTAGTATTACTCTTATGATATTCTTGTAATATCTCAATTCTTTTTACTTTTATATGATTGTTCTTGGAAGTAGAGGAAAAAATTTATGTTATTCCCTATGTATGGGATAAAAAAGAGGTCATGCTGCATTGGCCAGCAAATAGTGTATTATGTGTATTATATTTCTTTTAATGAGTAATTTTGTTAACAATGATTAACCATATGAGGGACATGTATTACTCTGAAGAACTTCTTTTGGAAGGAAAAAGGTCCCTGATTTTATAGATGATATTGTTGAGGCCAGTGGTATTAATGCATTTGACTGGGAGCCATGGGTCAGTGAGGAACCCTACCAAATTCTGTTAGCCTTAATTCACCTTCCTCAGACACCCAAATACCAAATCCTCCATGATAAGTACGCTAATGTAGTCCTACCAACTGGGGAGTGGAACAAAGATAATCATGAGTTCCAGGGAGTTTGGTTAGCCACTATTCTTCATTTTGGCACCGAGTTAATGTATATAGAAATAGATGGAGCCCAAAGGGGTGGGGATGCCATTGATATTGACCTACCTAGCCCAGTATCCACAATTTCTTCAGTTGATAGCATGGGATATGAAGGTTCATCTGAGCCTGATAGCCCAGAATATACCCCTCGAGAATACCCAGGCCAATATGATTATATGGCTATTGACGAGTTGGAGAATGTTATTGAGGCGGGCTACCAGAGTTTGAAGTCTCCAGTAACCAGAGGAATATATAGTTTTGTTTCGGCCATGAAACGGCCTAGTTGTCTTAAGAATATTTTGATACACTCAAATGTTCTAGTAGTTGTTATGAATAAGGCCTCATATTTGGCCGTGATGTACGAAATATGTGATTGCTATATTTTGAACTAGTTATATGACATGGTTATTTATTGAATTGTTTGGTAGATAGATAGCTATTTTCTGAATGTTTATATATGTATATTTACTCAAACACTTTTACTCCTAGCAGAATGGCAGAAAGAAGGAGAAGGAGTATGAGTTCTATGGTTGAATGGCTAGCAAAGATCACTGAAAACATCACTTAAGTGATAGCTAATCAAGAAACCAAGCAGAGTGAGACTATAGTTTTGGTGAGGTCTTTAAGAGGGTAGCAGCTGTCAAACCTCCGACTTACCATGGGAAAGAGGACCCAGCTAGCTTAGAAAACTGGATCCGAGAATTTGATAAGCTTTTTGATGCCATAGTGTGCCCTGAAAACCTTAGAGTTAATAATGCTGTTTATTATTTGAGAGATGAGGCAGACCTTGGTGGAAACAACGAAAAGATGATCTTTTAGAGGATCCGAACTTTGGGTGGGACGAGTTTAAAGAAGCCCTGAGGAGTAAGTTTTATCCTGCGTACTTAAGGAAGCAAAAGGCTATGGAGTTCACCAATCTGAGAATGGGGACTATGTCTGTTAATGAGTATTATAGCAAATTTTTGGAGTTGATGAGGTTCGCACCTGAGATAGTACCATCTGAGACTTTAAAGGCCCAAAGGTTTGAGCAAGGGTTAACCTTAACTCTCCAAAGTAAGCTAGGAGGAGTAACTTTTGAGACTCTTGATGAAATTTATGGTAGAGCTGCTCACTTATATGGGATTAAAGGAAGAGAGATTGAAGGGACTTCCTCTGGGGAAAAGAGGAAGTATAACAACAATGGGAACCAACAAATTGGAGATAAGAAGCCTAAGCCCAATGGTGGATTTAACCAAACTGAGAAAGATAATAGGTACCCTAGTCGGAAGCCTAATGGGAACCAAGGAATGGGAAGAAAGCTGAGAGAACCTTTTTCTGCAAAAGGTGTGATAAGAACCACCCTGGAAAAGATTGTCAAGGCAACTTGGTGACATGCCATTATTGTCAGAAATTGGGGCACCGTGAATATGAGTGCTTTAGAAAAGCTGGTGGAGAACCTGCAGTTAAACCTGACCCGAGTAGTAAGGCACCTCAGAATGATCAACAGAAGTTAGCTTCTTCCAATGCTGGTGTTAAACCAGGGATGGGAAATCAGTCTAAAGGCAGATTTTCGTCATGAACCGCCGTGAGGCTCAGAATGTTTCTGAGGTAGTAGTTGGAACCTTTTTCATTAATTCCTTGTCTGTCAAAGTGTTATTTGATTCAGGAGCATCTCATTCATTTATTTCTAGCACTTTAGTAGACAAGCTCCAGTTAAGCAGTCCAGTGTCTATTTCATTAGAAATTGCATTGCCATCAGGGGAAATGTTTAATTGTACTAGGTTGCATAGTCAAGTACCTTTAGTGATAGTTGGGGTGAACTTCCATCCGACTTAGTTGAGTTTGATTTGTCAGACCTCGATGTTGTTTTGGGGATGGATTGGTTGGGAAGATTCGCTCAAATTGATTGTGAGGCCCAGAAGGTGTCCTTAGTCGGTCCTAAGAAAGAAAGGGTGACTTATAGGAAGCTTGGGAAGGAGAAGGGAATGAAGATAGTGTCTGCGATGAGAATTCAATCTTATGTGAAGAAGGGGTGTCCGTTATTCTTATGTGGGTTCAGAGGATTGAAAAGGAAGATGAGAATAGGGAGATTCCAGTCGTATCTGAGTTTCCTGATGTGTTTCCTGAAGAGATACCGGGTATGCCACCGTTAGGGATCTTGAGTTCACCGTAGACTTGATGCCAGGAACCGGACCTATTTCAAAGGCTCCGTATAGAATGGCTCCAGCTGAGATGAAGAGTTAAAAGTTCAGTTGGAGGAAAAAGGGTATATAAGACCTAGTTCTTCTCCTTGGGGTGCACCTGTATTGTTCGTGAAAAAGAAGGATGGTAGTTTGAGGTTGTGCATTGATTATCGGGAGTTGAACAATGTGACGATCAAGAATAAGTATCGCTTCCGAGAATTGATGATTTATTTGACCAGTTGAAAGGAGCGGGAATTTTCTCGAAGATAGATTTAAGGTCAGGTTATCACCAATTGAGGATTGCTGAGGGTGATATTCCTAAGACTGCGTTTAGGACGCGGTATGGTCACTATGAGTTTACAGTGATGCCGTTTGGTCTGACCAATGCACCTGCAGTGTTCATGGATTTGATGCATAGGGTTTCAGACCATACTTGGATATATATGTGTTGTGTTTATAGATGATATTTTGATATATTCAAAGGATAGGAGTTGTCATGAGCTGCATTTGAGGGAAGTTTTTTCCACCCTAAGAGAGCATAAGTTGTACGCCAAGCTCTCTAAGTGTGAGTTTTGGTTGGATGAGGTTGCATTTTTGGACATGTTATCTCAAAGGAAGGAGTTTCGGTGGATCCTACTAAGATTCAAGTGGTGCGTGAATGGCCAAACACCGAAGACGGTGTCTGATATAAGGAGTTTCCTTGGGTTAGCTGGTTACTATCGAAGATTTGTAAAGGATTTCTCAAAGATATCGAGACCAATGACTAGCCTGATGAAGAAAGAATGTAAGTTTGTTTGGACTCCAGAGTGTGAGGAAGCTTTTTCGGCGTTGAAGGAAAGGTTGACTACAACACCAGTTTTGGCTCTACCTGATGAAAGCCAGCAGTATGATGTTTATAGTGATGCTTCGAAATTTGGGTTAGGGTGTGTATTGATGCAGAACCGGAAGGTCATCGCTTATGCTTCTAGGCAGTTAAAACCATATGAGGTGAATTATCCAACCATGATCTGAATTAGCTGCAATAGTGTTTGCTTTGAAGATATGGCGACACTACTTGTATGGGGCAACGTGTAAGTTGTACACGGATCATAAGAGCTTAAAGTATATTTTCACTCAGAAGGAGTTGAACATGAGGCAGAGGAGGTGGTTGGAGTTGATCAAGGATTATGATCTTGAGATCCAGTATCATGAAGGGAAAGCTAATGTTGTTGCTGATGCATTGAGTCGAAAGTCGAGTCATTCAGTTAATGCAATGGTGCTGCCAAGTCAGTTATGTGTCGAGTTTCAGAAAAGTCATTGGAGGTACTAGAAGAAGGCAATTATTGGGTTCTTTGTCGATTCAACCCTCAATCTATGATGAGATTAGGGAGGGTCGTCAATCAAAGGATGAAAATTTAGAAAAGATTCGAGAGAAGATCTGGGATGGTCAGGTGTCGGATTTCCAGATAGCCGATGATGGAGTATTCGGTTCAAGGGAGGTGGTGTATACCAAGTAATAGAGAAGAGTTGAAGCGGAAATTAATGGAAGAAGCTCATAGCTCACCTTATTCAGTACACCCAGGTGGTGATAAGTTGTATAATGTTCTGGTGGCCAAACATGAAGCGAGAGGTAGCAGAGTTCGTGGCTAAGTGTCTCACATGTCAAAAGGTCAAGTTTGAGCACAAGAGGCCGCAAGGGAAGGTTCAACCCTGGATATTCCGAGTTGGAAATGGGATTCTATATCAATGGATTTTGTGTCTGCATTACCAAGAACTAAGGCTGGAAATGATACAATTTGGGTAGTGGTAGATCGTCTAACTAAATCTGCAACTTTCATACCTATGAAGAATACTTGGTCGATGGATCAATTGGCTAAAGCATATGTGAAGTGGGTGGTGAAATATCATGGTGTGCCTAAGGACATTGTTTCCGATCGTGATTCACGATTCTTGTCCAACTTTTGGCAGAGTTTGCAGAAGGCTTTGGGTACTAATTTGTTAATGAGTACAAGCTTTTCATCCGGCTACAGATGGCAAATAGAACGAACAATTCAGACTTTAGAAGATATGTTGCGATCTTGTGTTATGGAGTATCAGGGTTCGTGGGAGGATTTCTTGGATTTAATAGAATTTTCCTACAACAACAGTCATCATGCAAGTATTGGTATGGCTCCGTTTGAGGCTTTGTATGGTCGGAAGTGTAGAAGTCCAGTCTGCTGGAATGATATTAGTGAAACTGTGGTGCTTGGACCCGAGTTCCTCGAAGAGCGTGAAGCAGGTGAAAGTGATTCAAGAAAAGATCAAACAGCTCAAGATCGCAGAAGAGTTATGCTGATTTGAAGCGAAGGGATGAAGAGTTTCAGGTTGGGGAGAAGGTATTGTTAAAATATCTCCAATGAAAGTGGTGATGCAATTTGTGAAGAAGGAAAGTTAAGCCCAAAGTATATCGGGCCATATGAGGTGTTAAAGAAGATCGGAAAAGTGGCATATAAGTTGAATTTGCCAAATGATTTAAGTCGAGTCCATGATGTTTTCCATATATCTAGTTAAGGAAGTATATTCCGGATGTGTCTCATGTGCTGCAACCTGAGACCATTGAATTAGATGATAGTTTGACTTACGAGGAAAGACCTGTAAGAATCCTTGATAGTAAAGTTAGAAGTACTCGACTAAGGATGTAAGATTAGTCAAAGTATTATGGTCAAACCATCAGACTGAGGAAGCAACATGGGAAGCAGAAGCGGATATGCGCAAGAAATATCCGGTTTTTTTCGATGTTAGTTGTCGAGTTACGGGGTCGTAACTCCTTTTAAAGGGGGTAGAATGCGATAGAGTTTCGCGCTTTTACTATAGTTATTACATTTTAGCATATTTTTGAGTCATTATATGCATTTTAGACATGAGCATTTGAGTTAGAAACTACAATTTTAAATTTTAATCCATTTTTGGAAAGTGATTATGACTTTTTGTCTTGAGTTTCGAGGTCGAAACTTCTTTTAAGGGGGGTAGACTGTAATACCCCATATTTTCAAGTATTTATTTATTAATTAAAATATTTATTTTCTAAAATAAATATTTTAAGCAAAGGGTATTTTAGCAATTTCACTCGTTTTAAATTATTTTGGCGGAAGATGGCGCCAAAATTGGATTTGTTAAACTTTTGGTTTTAAATCCTAGTCAAAATTATTCAAAAAAAAAACAAAAAAAAAAAAAAAAATTTTTTTTTAGGCCATTATTTTGAAGGGATTGTAAGTAATGGGGGAGTTTTGTTTTCCAAATTATGATGAAGGTTACAAATCTTGGTTTAATCTCCTAATTTATGGTGAAGGTTACAAACTCTTTAATTTTCAAAATTAAGTACTACCTATTCTACTCCTATAAATACCCCACACCTTTAGCCATCTTTTCCACACAAAAACTTTGGAGAATCCATACTTCAAGGTTCTTCTTTCTCTTCTTATCTATTCTAGTTTTATATTTCTTATTCAAGTTCTAATTCTCTTTGGTTAAGAAAAGAAAAAGATTTTCCATGTTTCTTACTCAAAAATATTATGCTCATGATAGGTATTCATGTTTACATTCATGATTAAGTTCATGTGATAAGTTACTTATTAGATTTTATTATTGGTTTGTTAGAGATCTTCAAGATTAAGACTAAGTGGAGATACTAGTATACTTTTTGTGCAAGATCAAGGTACGTTATGTAGCTAGATCTTTTAAAATGTGGTTTATATGATAAAGTTGTTTATTGATTTTATTGGTTGGATTGGTTTAGAAATTTGGTTTAAAATGGTTACAATGTTTTATTATTCACTCTTGAAAGTGAAAAGAAGGAATGATATTATCAATCATTTTATATAGAAGTTTTGTTATCCTTTTTGGAAAATTAAATTATTTTTACAAGGAAAGGTTGATTGGTTTTTATGAACTTTGAATGTTCAAAAAGTTGTTTATGAGGAAAGGAGGTTTATTCATGACTTACAAGTCATATTATTATTATTTCCGCTTGATTAATATCAAGAGATTCAAAGTCCACTTGTTGGCAATTATAGTTACCCCTTGATATAGCTCCGTGATGGGATGACTAGCTTGGGGGGTGTGCACACTTAGCAAAATAGAAGGGGAATAAGAAGAGGAATTGTTTTCAGGATTATTTTTAATCCAAGTGTTTGGAAAAGTTTATTCTTAAAAAGGTTATTCTTGAATTACTATTCAAGTGTTTGGAAAGAGTTTGTTCTTGTTGTTCTTAATTATTATTCAAGTGTTTGGTAAGAGTTTGTTCTTAAAATGTTATTCTTGAATTATTATTAAGTGTTTGAAAATAGTTTATTCTTAAAGAGTTATTCTTGAATTTTGGTTATGGAGTTTTCGAAATGAAAAATTATGACGAACTAACAAATGTGTTACTTATCTAGTACATTTCGTACTCAGTTTTATACTGACGCGTATTTCTTTTTCCTATTTGGCTTTGCCCTGTTTACCTTTTTGGTAAGCAATTTGCAGGTGAATTTTGGATGTGCATGGGACATACTAGGAAGGGGATCTTCACCTAGATTAGAATTTCATTTATTTTGAGTTTTGAGACAATATTTACTTTTATTAATAAAGAAGTATTATTATTTTTGGTTAAAGTCTTCCGCTGCAAGTTATTTTGGTTAGTTAGTAGTTGGTTGCCGAAAGCGTGGTAGTCACGTGGCTGTAATAATCCTAAATTACTCAAATATTTATTTATTAAATTATTTATTTAAAAGTGAGTAATTTGGGGATGTTACACATATGCTTGACCATACATTTGCAGATGCATTTACAAAGCATATTGCAAAGGCTAATAGGACGTAAGTGAGTTACCTCTTATGGAGGATCTTGTTTAGGAATGGGAATCGGTATAGATTGATTCCACTCCTTCAGCAGATGGTTAGTCGTGAAGAATCGATTGACAAAAAATTCAGGAGGGAAGCCATCAAAACTTGGAGACTTATCATTGTTTATGTCAAACGTAGCTTCCTAATTTTTTTTTTTGAGGGAATAGCTTCCTAAATTTTAGAGTATGAGAACGGAGCTAGTAGCATGTATGAATCATACGTAGATGTTATTTCCCTAGGAACACTACAAGAGGGGGGGTGAATTGTAGGTGTAGAAATAAACGTAACTTTTTGCGGAAATTAAAACTTAAACGAATAAACAAGCTAGAGGAACAAGAGGGATTTTTACGAGGAAAAACTTCTTGGGCCCAACAAGAAGAAACAACCTCGACCACTAGGGATTTTAAACTTAACACTTTCACTAATTAGGCCAAACAACTTTGTTACAACCTAATTCTAACTCGAGCCACACCTTGAGTTCCTAAACTCAAGTTCCTGAACCACTGTTCCCTTAACAGCAGTTCCTCTCAACTTCACTCGAAGTTTCCTCACTCACACAAGCTTCACTCAAAGCCTCTCTCTTACAAAACTTCACTCAAAGTTCCCTTACCCCCAAAAACCATAACACAATTGATCGAAATAAGCTTAGTGAAATTAGAGTAAGAAGGCAAAGAACAAATGGCTATTATGAGAGAATGAAGGCACTGACACTTAATTAGTTAAACTCACTTAATTACTTAGTCAGACACAATTTGGAACTTATCTAGACTACAATATTTATAGTGTTAATCATGAAGAACGTGGGATTAAAACTAGAGTACATGTTTAGTCCATTAACCCATGATGTTCCTTCCCAAGGAACACGTTTCACATCATGTCCCATGATCCCATGAACTATAAATGAACGTGGATATATTTTAGCCACTACTCCTAAGCAATAGGAGTTCCTTGAGCTTTATCCGAAAATCAGTTTTATAAAAACAATTTTTATCTTTAAAACTGAATTTTTAATCTTTAAGAAAATAATATCTTTTAAACAAATTCTTTCTAAAAAACCGGATAATTATTTTCTTGATTTTTCCGAAAAATAAAATCTTTTTCTTTTTAAAACAGATTTTATCATTTGAAATTAGATAAAACTAATTTCCTATAATTTAGGCATGACTTACTCAATTGCTCATTTTACCGTTATGTATTTGCACGCCTAAGTCTAGTTCCTTTTATTAACTTAGTTCCTTTAACTTATTCATGTAGTGCCACTTAGTTTGTTCCTTACAAAGGAACAAACTCTCATTCTCAAACAAGGCTGCCACTGTTCCTTACCATTCTTACTTTGTTCCTTTACATTGGAACTAGAGATAAAACGCCTAGCTTCTATTCTTCTTGATCCAATGCTTGCTCCAGTATCAACTCAGAAACTTCTTTACTTAGCCTTTGAAATCCTCTTGACTTCTTCCTTGACTTCGTATTCTCCCAGTTCCTTTCATTGATACCTTAAACATCATACACTTAAATAACTCATTAGTTCACTACTTAGTTTGCATCTTTGTTTCTTTGTCATCATCAAAACTAGGGTTCAACAGTAGATATAGTCGGGATATGAATTTCTCTCAAAACTTAGCCAATGTTCTCACCTAATTGATCATCATCGGCATTGGAAGAATGTGAGAATTAAAATATGTCTTTGAAATGAGCAATGATCATCTGTTCAATTGCTTGTTGATTATCCAATTACCCACAATGTCAAGCAACATACAAACATCATTTTTGATTTTTCGTGGCCTAATGCGATTAAAAAGAAAAGGCGAAGAGATCTCCCTAAGTCTTGTGTTAATATTCTTAGTGCAATCTTTCCAGTGGGAGTAGGCAAAAACTGAAGTTTTAATTAGGTCCCTCTTATGGTCCATAACTTCATTGCCTTGAGAAATTGTATCCACCTGAGCGCTCATTTCATTTTACTTTGAAGTTATGGAATTCCAATTCACTCCCCCAAAAAAGGGTTTATGTAAACACCATTGCTTAAGTCGATTCCAAATAAATGCTTATTTTCTCGATAAAGTGTACCACGGAGAGCCTGCAATTTGAAGATCCAAAGAAGACAATTTAATGTTTCGTACCTCCGAGTACTGTAAACGTTATGCTCCATTCGTCACAGAAACGTCTTGTCTCATTGCTAATGAATTGCGATCCATTGTCGCATACTATCTCGGACGGGACACCAAACCTGCAAATAATGTTAGTATATATAAAAGAAATCACTTCCTTGTCGCGTACCTGTTAAAAAGAACCTGCTTCAATCCACTTAGAAAAGTAGTCAGTTAGCGCCAACATGAAGACCTTTTGGCTTGGGGCTGGAGGTAACTTGCCGACTATGTCCATGCCCCATTTCATGAAAGGCTAAGGTGTTAGAGTAGGATGCAAAGCTTCACAAGGTTTATGCGTCATACCTGCATGTCGTTGACAGCTATCGCACTTGGCAATATACCTTATTGCGTCTTTCTTCATTGTTGGCCAATAGTATCCCATGCGTAACACTCTATTGGATAAGTTGCGTCCTCCTGAATGATTTCCACAAGTGCCTTCATGCATGTCCTTCAAGACTTTCCCCCATTGATCCTTTTCCAAACAACGCAGGTAGGGGCCTGCGGCGGATTTTTTGAACAGTTTCCTTGAATGAGTATGTATCGCGACGCTTTAAACCGAATTCTGCGTGCCTCTGCCTTATCTGTTGGAAGTACATCGTTAGCAAGAAAATCATAAAGCGGTTTTGTCCAACTGACACTTACCTCCTCGGCGTCAGGGTCGCTCGTAGCTGCGAGGTTACCGATGTTACTAACGACCTCGTGGTTGTCTTGAAGCCGTTCGGCCGTCATCGCGACAGCATCCCCAACATTCCTAGAGACAGCAGGATTCGCCAGATGAACTATAGGGACGGAAGTAAACGAAATGTCCCTTAAAGAAGATCCGAGATTGGCCAATGCATCTGCATGCGTATTTTGGTCCCTTGGTATCTGCAAAATGTCAAACGAATTAAACACTTTACTTTTACGCTGAGCTATATCTAATTACATGGCCATTTTAGAGTCATTTGCCGCGAATTCGCCCTTGACTTGGCTGACTATCAGCAGTGAATCGCTGAAGACTTTTAACGCTTTTGCTCCCATGTCTTCTGCTAATGTCATTCCTGCTATGAGCGCCTCGTATTCGGCTTCGTTATTCGTCGCTCTAAATTCACAGCAAATAGCTCGTACTATCTTGCCCCCTTGTGGCGACTTTTGCACATTGCCCAGACTTGCACCACGAAAATTGGAAGACCCATCAACAAATAATATCCAAGAATCGTCGTTTACTTGATTAATCTTTGCGACTTCGTCGTCCGCAAGCTATTCTAGCTCTGGGCTAAAGTCTGCCACAAAATCTGCCAAGCCTGCGACTTGGTAGCTGTTCTTGGATGAAACTGGATGTTGTATGCACTGAGTGCTATTTTCCACTTGCTCATGCGTCCTGTCAATTCAGGGTGTCACAAGACAGACTTGACAGGATAGTTAGTCATAAAGATAACAGTATTTGTTTCAAAATAGTGCCTAAGCTTTTTAACAGCTACGACTATGGCTAAAATGAGCTTCTCTAATGAAGAATACCTAGTCTCCGCATCTAGCAGAGACTTACTGACATAGTAGATTGGTTGTTGCTGGCTTTCTGCTTCTCGCGTCAGGACGGCACTGACGGACACATTGCTTACCGCGAGATAAAGCTGTAACGCCTCTCCGATGCTTCGCTTCGACAGCAATGGCGGCGACGCTAAGTAGCTTTTGAGTTTCTGCAGCGCGTCTTCATGTTGTTGCGACCAGTCGAAGCCCTTATTCTTTCTTAGGACGTCATAAAATAGATGGGCATTTTTCAGACGACCGGGATATGAAGCGATTCAGCACGGCTACACGACCCGTCAACTTTTGCACCTCCTTGACGCTCCGTGGAGATTGAATGTTAATAATAGCTTTTATTTGATCCGGACTGGCTTCAATTCCTTGTTGCGTAACGACATACCCTAAGAACTTTCCTCCAGACACTCCAAATGTGCACTTAGTGGGATTTAATTTTATGCCATACCTTCGCAGGACATCAAAAGCCCCCGACAAATGTTGGATGTGATCGTCTGCTCGCTTGGATTTGACGAGCATATCATCTATATATACTTCCATGGTGTCGCCCAGTTGGTCTTAAAACATTTGGTTGACCAATCGCTGATAAGTGGCACCTGCATTTTTCAAACCAAAAGGCATAACCTTATAACAATATATACCTTTATCAGTGACAAACGCGGTATTTTCCTGATCGTCCGGATGCATCAATATTTGGTTGTACCCCGAATACGCGTCCATGAACGTTAAGAGCTCGTGACCTGCCGTCGCGTCGACCATTGCATCTATATGAGGGAGAGGGAATGGATCCTTGGGACACGCTTTATTCAAGTCTGTGAAGTCGATGCAGACTCTCGACTTCCCGTTCTTTTTGCTGACCACCACGACATTGGCTAGCCAATCTGGATACTTTACCTCACGGATCTTTTCGGTGTCGATCAGCTTTTGAACCTCGTCATTGATGACTTGATTCCTTTCAGGTGCGAATTTGAGTCTTTTTTGCTTTATGGGCCTATGACCGGGGTCGATGTTGAGTTTATGTGTGATGACGTCTGGACTGATTCCTGTCATATCCTCATAGGACCAAGCTAAACAATCTTGGTTAGCTTTCAAAAAATCGACCAACTGACCTCGTATTTCTTGCGACAGCGTCGCTCCGATTCGGACGACATGATCAGGGATGGATGGGTCGAGCATCACTTCATCCACGTCCTCCTCGCTGGGCACGTCGGTCGCTGACCCATCCTTTAATTGCTAGATGGACGCCTTTGGGGGCTTGAGCGACGAACTATATCATTCTCTTGCAGATTTTTGTTCGCCCTTTATTTCTTGGACGCCCCACTTAGTTGGGAACTTCAGCGACTGGTGATAGGTTGAGAGGACGACCTTCATCTTATGTATCCATGGAGTGCCGAGAATGATGTTATACGCGGACGGGCAATCCACAACTTTGAATCTGGTCGGTAGGTTGACGCCTTTGGCTAACGTTGGCAATGTAACCTCTCCGACAGTATGTTGGGCCTCTCCACTGAATCCTACCAAAATAGTAGATTTTTTAGTAATATCTTTATCGCACAAACCCATACCTTCGAGGGCATTTTTGAATATAATGTTGGTTGAGCTGCCCCCATCGACTAACACCCGCTTCAACAAGCAATTACTGACAGTCAGGGATATGACTAGTCCATCGTGATGCTCTACGTCGCAGATGTCGTCGTCATCAAAGGTTATTGCCATTGCTTCGAGCTTGCGTTCTTCCGCTAACCTGCAATATTTAAAAACGGCAGACGAGGAAGTGCCCTCTCTTGCTAGCCTTTTGGCTGCGGAATACGTTAGTCCACATACATCAGACCCACCAGAATTAACATTGATTACCTTTACGTGCGTGGGCGACGCAGGAGGGTCAGACTGCGCGGTATTTCTCCCTAAGGACGCTTTACCTTTGTCTAAGAGGTCTTTAAGGTGCCCCTTATTAAGCATGAACGCAACCTCTCGTCGCAACGCAAGGCACTCTTCCGTCTTACGGCCATGGTCATGATGGAACTGACACCACCTTGTTTGATCTTTTTGTGCATCCGGTCGGTCGCTCTTCTTTGGCCAACGGACGGGTGCTTCAAATTTGGACAAGGCATTTACGACGCCTCCGACAGCGACGGAAAATCCGTAAGAGTCTAGATCTGGGAAGGTCGGCGACTTCGTCCTTGCGTCACTACCTGCATTATCAACAACGTCAGTAACATTGTTTACCTGATTTGAGCGACCATATGGGTGGCTTTGCCAATTATTCTTCTTGGGGACGAAAGCCTTCCGCTCAGCAGGGATCTCTGGTGCACGTCGTGTTGATATAGTGTTAAGGATGGCATCGTCCTCCTCGCTAGAGCTCACGACTTGACTTCCTCGAACGTCTGGCACGAATACTTTGTCAGACGGTTGTATAGCTTTAATCGCAAGATTAATCATTTCCTGAAACATTCGATAGCAGTCTTAGTATCAAGATCTTTAATGCTAATCATTTCTTTGTTAAAGAGATTATAATAAACGCGAACAGATTATTTAGGCCCTTGGACGACGCCATATAGGTCGCTCGTCCGCTTTTCCAAGCTACGACTGCCTTCAAACTTCTCATAGAACTTATTGACTAGAGTGGAAAAATTGCCAATGCTCCATGGCCTGAGGGATCCGAGCCATTTGAGAGCGGGACCGATGAGCATGGCTCCAAAATACTTGCACATGCAGGCCTCTACCAAATGCCAAGGAATTGACGCTTGCCACATCCGCTGCTTGTATTGGGCGACATGCTCGCCTGGATCGGTCGAACCATCATAATTAGCAGCGAGGGTAGGCAGATTGAGCTTTATGGGAAGCACATCCCTCGCGATCCTTTCGACGAATGGTGACTCTGTATAACCGTCTGGATGCTCCACGATGCCTGGCGTCAGAGCCCCGGGGAGCTGGGACATGAGCTTCATTAAGCGCTTATTCTGCTTTTCGATCTGGACCATGCGCTTTGCCATAAGATTCGCTTCTCCTTCACCTTGGTCGTTCTCTTCATTGTTTAAGGGCTCTTCATCCTCGGGCTCTTCGTCATTTTCAGGCTCCTCACTATCTGACTCAGAGAGGTTTCCCATGAAAGGGATGTCGTTAAGATTAGCGCGATGTCGGAATTTCGAAGCTTTAGACGACGCTAACTCTTCCTGTAATTTCTAGATTCTCTCCTGCGATGTCGTTAAGGTAGCTAGCCGCTCATTGGCTTGCTTCATTTCGACCATTTCTGCTCTCATCTGTTCATATTGTCTCTGCATTTCCTCGAGGTTAGGTGTTTTCCCCATTTGATGGATTTTGAACAGTAGATGGTCTGGTTATGCCCCACGGTGGGCGCCAAATTGTTTATTCTAAAATTTATCGCTTGCGACGAAATTAAAGTTTGGGACGATTTAACCAGATTATGTTTACGACGATGCAATAAACAAATGCAATGGGGATCAAAGGGGATGAACACACAAAAATGGTGACGCGGAAAACCCCAATGAAGACGGGTAAAAACCGCGGGTGGATGGAAATCCACCAATCTACTATAGTTCACAGCCTCTCTTAGTGAGTGACTATCGTTACAAAATATCTTTCTCACGAGTGTTTTTCCGATAATGTTGTGTAAAAAATGACTAATGATCCTCCTCTCTCTTTTGTATGCCTTTTTCTTTCCTTGGCTTTTTCTCAACGAATACATAATAAATTCACTAATTATTACATTAACTTCGTCCCTTCAATCATGGGAGATATTCCCCATTTATGTTCCAACGTCACAATCTATACTTTTTAACGGCTGATTTTATGCCTCTTTATGCTCCATCTTTACTGAGAGAAACCGTTACTGCTTAGTGTTTAGCTCCAATCTTGCGTTCTCCGCTGCGTCTTCAAGTCATAGTCACTTCGTCGCCATGTCGGATGGTATCATGTCGTCGCGTCATCATTTCGTTGCGTCAATATCATCATGTCAAAAAATTCAGCCATAACACTAACGAAGCCGGGACTTCTTATGAAAGCGACGATATAAAGGAAACCATGTACGATAATGCAGGTATACATTCTTCCCATAATGATTTAACCGCTCATCAATCATATCCTCATCACAAATAGGGCATGCCTTTGCTCCTTCAACTGTATGCCCTTATAAATTTTCATAAGCCGGGGAATCATTGTTCGTACAAAATAAATGGCACACAATGAGAAGTCAGTTTTGGCATACCCATCGAAGACTAAAACACCTTAATGCCCCAACAATTTAAGATCCTGAAGGAGTGATTCAAGATACACATCTAAGTTATTTCCGGGTTGTTTAGGACCCGAAATAAGAAGTGATAGCAGAATAAATTTACGTTTATACATGACCATGGGGGAAAATACTCGAAAACTTAAAACTGCACATTTATTAATCTGTGGTTAGTAGAACCGACCAAGTGCTATGTTGGTATCTTGTGTGCCAAGTGGGTTCATCCCATCTGTATAAAGTCCAAGACTAAGATTTTGAGGTTCTTTACCAAAACAGGGAAAATTCCGATCGATATTTCTCCACTGCAGAGAATTGGTCGAATGTCTAAGCATCCCATCTTTCTTCCTCTCATTCGCATGGCACCTTAAATACTATTTAAGTTACGACATCCTAACCAAGCGACTCAAACAATATATCACGAATTAAATCTTGTATGATATTCTAAATCTCCAACAATCCTTCCCCATTTAGAGTTTACAAAGATCTATTGCACAAACATCATCATAACAAAACAACCTCAAGCATAAATGAAAGTGAACAAAGACTTGAACCTTCACTTAGTATAATACACATTCCAAGCATTCGTATCCATATGGTTTCGATAAATGATTGAACCATTAGCAATCCATAATGAAAACTTGAAGATATTATAAACACAAGATTAATTACTTATTTCCAATATATATTGACACGGAAAAAGCCATGTGTCCATATCAATTCATAAGTACATCAAATTTATGCCCCTCTAGCTCCTTGAAGCGGCTAAAGTTCACATAGGTAGATCTCTAATAAACATGCTCCTGTGATAAATCATAATGTCAAGAGACCTATTAAGATAAAACAACCTCTTAACCATCACGGATTTAAAGAAATTTACCTTGGATGTTCATATAAGTTCTTCTAATCATCAAATAAGGAAATTAAACTTATTGAATTCAAGATCCAACGTCTTATTGGGGTTAGGTTAAGATTCCCTACTCGTGATCACCATTGGGCACTAATCCTAAACCGATTGCCATCCTTTTAACTGTATCTTTAGCTAACGCCTTTGTGAAACAATCTGCTAGATTATACGTAGTTCTCACATAGTCAATAATGATTGCACTATCTTTGATAAGTCATTGGAATAATTATGGCTCACAGGAACAATGCGCCTTGACTTACCATCACACACTTGACTATAAGCTATTGCCAATGTTGCATCATATCGCAAAGTATAGCCATATGTGATATTGGTTTCAGCAACAAAGGTATCTCAAATATGAGATTCCTTAACCACTCGACTTTTTTGCTTGGCAATGATAGAGCGATAAACTCTGATGTCATTAAAGAATCTGCAATGCAAGTTTGTTTCTTGGAAGCCCAAGATATAACAGCTCCCCCCAAGAAGGAAGAGTCGTGCACTTGTGGATGAATGATCTTCTCTATTTGAGAACCAACTTGCTTCTGAATACCCTTCGAATACCGAATGATATCCACTATAAGACAAATTATAACCCACGATTTTCCTCAAATACTAATACTTGACAAGCTCACCAATGATCCATACTAGGATCACTAGTATATCTACTTAATTTCCCCACTGCAAACGCAATATCTTGCCTAGTACTTGTCATATCATACATCAAACAACCTATAACCCTCGCATACTTAAGTTGAGACACGACATTACCATCATCTAGTGACAATTTTTTCACTTGGGTCCATAGGAGTTGAAACACGTGAGCAATCACTAACATTAAACTTCTTGAGAAATTTCTCGATGTAATGTATTGCGACAAGATCACTTCTGTGAAGATAGAAAGTATTTTGTCCACTCAACTTGTGAGAAATCCATTCAAAAAATCAACATAGTATCTACATATAGACAAATCATGACACCATCACCGTTGTCATCAAATTTTCCATATACACACTTGTTTGAATTATTCAATTGGAAACCATTAGACAACCCAACCTCATCAAAGATCTGATAAACTTGCATACTTTATGCTCTTGACCTTTCACGACAAACCCTTTCGGTTGTCGCATGTAAACATCTTCCTCTAGTTCTCCATTCAAGAACGTCTTCTTGACATCCGTTTTATGGATCACAAGCTTATGAATACCACAAGAGCTATTAATAACCTTATGTGGAGATTTCTAGCAACGGGTGCATATTTATAAAAATAATCAATACCCAGTTTTTGTGAGAAACCTTGAGCCACTAGACGAGCTTTAAACTTACCAATAGTCCCATCAACTTTCATTTTATTTTTGAAAATCCATTTACACACAATTGGTTTACAATTAGGTGGTAAATCAGCTAGAACCCAAGTGTTATTTCCCATGATGGAATCCATCTCAACATCAATTGCCTCTTTCCAAAAAGCAGCATCTTAAGACCTCATAGCATCACTAAATGTTCAAGGATCCTCTTACACATTAAATATATATGAAAACTTAGTCATTATAGAACTCAATGATCCTTTAAGTAATATACATGAAAATTCAAGCCAAAAGATATCTCATTTCTCGCCATTTTATTTCTCTTAGGTTGTGATAATATTAATGCAACATTATCATCAGGAGTAACATACCTCCCATGGGCTTGATTATCAAGCATCAAACGCCTTCTGCCAAGACTTGATATATATACATAGGGGTAAGATCACATGAGAATGCTCCTTACATGAGAAATAAGAATGAATCTCAACCATACAATTGGGTTAGAGTTACAACACTTGTTCATTAGAGTTATACCCCTCTAAAAAATTTTGAGCCCCAAAAAAATAAATTATGAATTGCCAAAACATTATTAAAATTGTTGTTGTTGTTATTTTAATTAAATAATAATAATAATAATAATAATAATAATAATAATAATAATAATAATAATAATAATTTGTTTTAGCTAAATTCAATAAAAAAAGTCTAGTTACATACTTACCTATGTGGATTATTTAGTTTTTTTTTGATAATTACTTACACGTTTATTATAAAAGGAGCAATTGCACTAATAACTTTTTTTGAAAATATATTAAGCTAAATAATATGGAGAGAAATAAATATTGAGGTGCTCTAATAGAACTCTTACATTCCCATTTCTAGGAGTATGAGTATAAAATATGCAAAAGCAAATTGGATAAATTTATGAAAAAGACCTTAGCTTTTGATAAAGACTGTAGCTTAGCTAGGGACAATTTAAAAGGATGAGTGCTACAAATCAGAGAATCACCAGTGACTAGCAGCATTGAATTACAGAAGACCCACAAGTTAGTTTTTATTTTTTTTTATTTTTTCTACATTTACATATATATATATTATTTTAATATACATATATATATAATGAGGAGAGAGAAAAAACCTACTCTTAAAGACTATCAGGTCAGAATGTCAAATTATTTAATAATCATTACACTATCATTCATTCTTAGGTCCAACCATACTTTACACGTGTTCTCATCTTGTCGTATTGGTTTGGACAACCTCTAAGGTCTATTAGCCGTCAGATCGTCAATGCTCTGTTTCCGCGGGGAAACTGACCCACACCGATTGTGACGTTTTCAATTACTACAATAATTTATGGTATTGAAAAAAATTACAGCCTTGTTTTCACACAAATGTTAATAAATTTACAGTGAGTTGAGTAGCTCGAGGACGTTGCATGAAAAAGTTGTAACGCAGCTGGAGTCAGAATACCCCACCTTGTATAAAGTCGGACGTAACTTGACTCAGCTTTTGTTAATACTTAATACCATCTGTTGTAGTAATACAGAATACCACCACGGTGCATTTGGCAATTGGATGAGGCGATAAACTTTTGGGCAAAATTTCATAGAGTTAAGGATACAAGAGGCCAAGAGGGTATTGAACTTTTAAAAAAATTTCAGTTAGGATATTAAACTTTCAAAAGTTCCAGTTAAAGTATTCAAAATGAATGTCTGTTAACTTAAGGTACTGAACTTTGGTTTGTACTGTTATCAGTCCCAAAAATAAAAGAAAAATATGACATGTCATTAATTAAAAAGAAAAAGGTGAAATGACATTAATTAAAAAAATTTCAAACTCTTTTCTCTCTCCTTTGATTCATCACCTTCTTTTCTCTTTCCTCTGATTCCCCACCCTCTTTTTACTTTTTACTTTTTGCTACTTTTTTTTTTTTGATAATTTAGTTCATTTCATTAAAACTCAAAATAGAGTTAAAGGCATACAATGAAGTATCAAGATTACAACATCTTGAAAGACAGATACATGAAAATGCCAACCAAAATGCTCCAAACACAACTAAAACCCCTCAACAATATCACCACTACAACAAACAAGAAACAACACCACAACCACATTGAAGAACCCAGAAACACACAATCCTATTGACTGAAAAACAACAAACTAAGACAACATCAAAGAACTCATGAGCTCCATAAGACGATTTTGAATCAACGACACCAAATTAACCATTGGGATAACTCACACTACACCTCCTCTTTAATACTTGAATCCCATTTTTCTTCTCCATGCTACGATTGAAACCAAGATGATTAAGCAATGGACATTGATTTTTCTTTGCTAGCCTCCGAACAGAAGACTTCGGCACAACGTTGCTCATAATTGAATTCGGTGATAAAATTGAAACCTCACTGACAACTCCAACTGAGTCTAATATTGTGCCATTTCCTTTATCACAAGAAGAACCCTCACCTCCGTCAACACAAAATGAACCTCCTCCATTGATGCGCATATCATTTGCAAATGAAAGAGCACTAGCAATGCCACTCAAACCAACACTTCCCTGCAACTTCTCCGGATTTGCAAACATCTTCTCCTTTATAACACCAACATTCAAAAGGGACACATTTCAATATACTACGTTCCTTAACATGTTGAATCTCACTTTCTAACTTAGGATGACTTGAACCAATCTCCATATTTTCTAAGATGAGTAGAGCATCCACTTCTAATTTGAGCTCACTATTATGAGAAGGAGGGGAAATATTGTGCTGAAAAATAGAAAAGGAATCCAAACAGGCATTATGACAGTCACCATCAAAACCAACAACCTTCAGTTCCTCTTGAGCAACATGTAAAAAGGCATGAACACAATTTTTCCAAGGATTATCACTACCTAAAGCAGGGACAAAAACTGAATACCATAAACCTTTAGTCTTCACACTTAACTTCAAAAACCACCCCCATCGATTACAATCAGATTGAATTTTCCACCAAAGACAACCAAATTGTCTACAATGCTCAAATTCAATCAACTTTGAACAATCTTGAAGGGTACCAGAAACCCAATCAATCAATTTAACTGGAAAATTAATCCACCTTTTCCGATTGTTGTATAACTCACCAATTTTTAAGAAACAATTATTACTCAACTCTAAATGAAAAGTTTAACCTTTGATTTGAATTTCCATATTCGAGCTTCGATTGAGCACTTCCCTTGACTCCTGTGCAGACTCGCAGCAGCAAAAACAAAACACTCTGAAAGATAGTAGAAACAGGGACAGAAGAAATTGGAGAAATTTGATTGAGAGAGGGTTTTGGAAATTAAAGCAGAGAGAAAACTAGGGAAGAGGGGGAAGAAGGTGAAGGGGCATTGATTAAACAGTAAAGGAGGATGAACGGGGGGATGACCTTGCGGCGACGCACGCCGGAAAGGAGCAGCGCGGACGGCGCTGCCGCAGGGAAAGCATGGGGTTTTAAGGGAGGTTGAGGGAAGGTGAACGGTCAAGAGAGAGAATGGGTTTTTTTTGGTTATACTCTAATTCCTTTTTTTAGTACTTTTTACTATATATCAACCTACATTTTTAAGTATATATCATCTGTAGAAGAAATCAACTCGGTCGACGAGCAACCATTAAAAAGTAAAAAGTAAAAAGAGGGTGAGGAATCATTTTCGTAGCCTAAATATTCAAAATTTGGATTAAATTCTAAAATGGCCAAAATAAAAATAAAAATTGAAGCTTTGAAATTCTGGGTTAAAGAGAAACTTTGAGTTGAAGATAACTAAAACGGAAGGCAAAGCCAAAGCTTGATGGAGGGAAAAAAAATATTCTTTGTTTTCATAAAAAAAAAAAAAACAAATTTTTTTTTTGTAATATTAGTTACACAAAAGTAAAATCATTTTTGAACAGAGATGAAGAAAACACACAAAAAAAACAACTTAAATTGGAGCAAACATCATAATAGGAAAATAATCAACCCGTCAAAAAGATTGAAAATTCATTCATAATAATAAAAATTGGTGCTTTTTTTTCATTTCTAAACAAAAATTAATGAAACATAGAAAAAAACAGGGGAAATTAAACAAATCTGTAAACAAAGTTCACAAATTATATCCCCTTTTTCATCACACCATCTTTGTATGCAATCTCTGTGAGCAAACTGCCCAGAAAAAAGAATCAAAAAAATATTAATTACGTACTTAAAAAGATAGAATTTTGAATTAAAAAGCATAATTATTATAAATACCCATCACATAAAATAATTAAATTTTCAATCTTAAGTTTACCTTCACTGTTCCAGAACAAGAACAAGGAGCTTCAAATTTTCTGCAACTTTGAAATTCTGCTTCATGGCAAATTATACAGTAGTAATATGAAGAAGAATCTAAATCATCTATAAATAATACAGTTTCTTCCATCTTCAAAATAATTTTTCTTATTTTTCTGCTTAATTTTTCTATTTTTCTCGTGTTTCTTTTGCTTTTTTTACAGGTAACTTATACAAACAAATACATCAAATTTAAACTTTAAAACATCAGAGTTAAGGGATAGTTTGAGTCAGTTGATTTACTAGATTGTTGAAATAAAAAGTAGCAAAAAGTAAAAAGTAAAAAGAGGGTGAGGAATCAAAGGAGAGAGAGAAAAGAAGGTGAGGAATCAGAGGAGAGAGAAAAGATTTTGAAATTTTTATAATTAATGTCATTTCACCTTTTTCTTCTTAACTAATGCCATGTCACATTTTTCTTTTATTTTTGGGGCTGATAACGGTACAAACTAAAGTTCAGTACCTTAAGTTAACAGACATCCATTTTGAGTATTCTAACTGGAACTTTTGAAAGTTCAGTACCCTAACTAAAACTTTTGTGAAAGTTCAGTACTCTCTTGTATCCTTAACTCCAATTTCATAGCTTTTAGGTAATATTCTTTTAAATTTATTTTCATTTTCAGTTTAATTAATTATTTTCCGTTTCAGTTCAAATAATTCAAATTCATTTTATTTTCTCTCAATTTAGTACAATTTAGCTAATTTGCGTACAATTTAGATAATTTCGTTTCAATTCAATTAATTTCATTCCAATTTAATTTAGGGTCGGTTCTCTTCGGCATAAAACAGCTGAATTGAACCGAACTGAACTGATTGGAGCTGAACTGAACTGAACTGAATTGAATTGAATTAAATTAAATTGAATTTAAATAAACTGAATGTAATACTCCCTCCGTTTCCTAAAGATCTTCCCTCTTTCCGTTTAAGTGCGTTTCCAAAAGATCTTCGCTCTTTTACTTTATTCCTCATTTGGAAATTTTTTTTCCTTTATACCCTATCATGTCCCTATCATATGGTCCACCATTACATTATTAATTCAATTTTATTCCCTTTCTCTCTCCTACTTTAACGCCTTTTATTTGTTTATTTATCTTAACCCCTTTCTCTCTCCTGCTTTACCCACCACACACCCCAGACCCCACACACCCCACACAAATGGATCTTCCTTGGTATCTGTAGGAACAGTAATAATGAAGATCTTTAGGAAACGGATGGAGTAAATATATAAATAATATTTAAACAATAATAATATGAATATTAAAGAATAATTGTAATGATAAGTAATAATAATGAATAATAATAATAATAATAGTATTTTGGATATTTTTTAATGATAGTTATAAATATATAATATTAATAATCATAAAATAATAATAATAATAATGATAATAATTAATGATAATAATGATAATTAATAATAATTATTTTATATTATTTGTATTAATATATAATCATACTTGATGATATATAATAACAATAATATCTAAGAAATAAATTAATATTACTATTCTAATAATTAGATTTAATAATGTAATAATATTTAGTAATAAAAATAATGATTCGGTTGGACCGCGAAATGTACATCATAAACCATCTTGACGCGATTTGATTGGTTTATGGGCTAAAAAACGTGAGTTTATTTGTGCTTTGACCTAAACCATGTTCCTCCTAATAATAATAATAAATAATGAGTAAAGCTATAATAAACAGCAATAATATATAGAAACAACAACAACAACAATAATAATAATAATAATAATAATAATAATAATAATAATAATAATAATACTTAATACTAATGATATACAAATAAATAATAATAATAATAATAATATAATAATAATATAATAATAATAATAATAATAATAAAAATAAGAGTAATTACTAAAATAAATTATACCAACATAATAATAATATTTAACAAAATGGTTATAAAAGAATAGAGCTGAACTGGACTGAACTGAACTGATTGGAGCTGAACAAACTGAACTGAAAATAAGCTTGGGAGAACAGGCTCTTAGTTTAAAAGAACAAGGCCTTAGTTTAGGTACTTTTCTTTCATAATTTCTTTTTCCAGTTTAACTCATTCACCTTAGTTTAGCCTAAAAGAACATCTTAGTTGTTGATTATTTTATTTATCTATCAATACAAAAATATTTAACTTTCTATGTGTCTCAATTGAAGATTACCCCGTCAAGAACTTATTTTTTTTTTAAGCCGAATCACCTTTTTCTAAGCCCACAAGGGGAAACCTATATAAACTCCCATAAACCCAAAATTTTCCCATATAATTATTTTTTCTCTCCTCATTCCTCCCATATTTTTGACCCTCATTCTTTTCTCCTCTATTTTATTTTTCTCTGTCCTCCCTGCCGACCCTCGCCGGCCGACCACCGACCTCGCCGCTGCTCTGCTGCGCCGATCCTCCCCAAGTGCCGCATGTCTCTCTTTCCTCTTTTTGCTTTAGTTTGATTACTTTTCTTCCTCCTCAAGTTTTTATTTAAAGTTTATGTTTTTAAGATTTGTTTTGAGTTTGATTATGTTTAAAAGTTTTACTTTGATGATTTATTTATGAATCTAAGTTTATAAAATTAATGTATTGAAGAAATAAAAATTCAGATTTGCATACTATGTTTGAATTGGATTTTATTTATCAAAGCATGGATTTTCAGGGTTTTTAAGGTTGGGAAATCATAGTAGATTATTATCGTTTATGGAATTGATTATCCCTACGATTTTAAATATGTTTAAAAAGAGTTTTAATATGTTATATGTTACTGGAATTTTGGTAACACACTTATTGTGGTTTTAAAGCATTAAAGTATTGATTTTTAAACCACTATACTATGGGCCACTAAAAGTGAAGGATTTATTGGTTAAGAGGAATTGAAACACTTTTTATGAGGGCTATTTGTTTGAAATATTTTATAGTTGATGGAAATTTATAGAGTATTGATTTGTGGTTATGTTGATTATTATCAGGCGGAGAATTTGTTGTAGGCGACTTTTAAGGTTGTGAAAGTGGCCACCCGATTTGTCTACATAAGGTACGTACATACCTATGTGTTGATGTGCTTAGTACCATGATTTTAAGGATGAGAATCATGTAGTATCCTGTATAGAAACTATCTTGAGTTCATATATTCTTTTTATTATGTTAGATTTGCATGTTTTATGCCGTTGTGTGAACCATGTTAATTATGAGATTTACATTATGTTTATATGGAAGATTGATGTAAGCATATGGTATTTGAGAACTTTATTGTATTAATTCATACGAGGGATTAATATATATTTATTACTTTCGATCATGAATGAATCATGTTATTCCCGTTTTAGTACTTCACTGCTTTATAAGGACCGGGGGCCTTATTTAGTAAGTTGATATTTTATACCTTTGAAAGGGTTGTTGGTTGTTGGCTAGTTTCAACAAATAAGGAAGGTTGGATTAAAGTTGGAACTAATCTTGGGTTGTTAAGTTGTTTGATCACTTATCTAATCCTAAGATAAAAATGAAAATTTATGAATGTTTGATGATTGTATTATCTGTATTGCTTGTGAGTCATAACAAGTAATATATGGTTAATCATGTAAAGTGAAACGTGGATAGCAATAGCTTTAGACTTGTATACGTGTGAATTTGTTCGAAGAGCAAGTCTTGGGAGGGGGATATGTTTGGTATTGATATTATGCGAGGAGTTCAAGAAACAATGCCCTCATCATGGTATTGTTCAAACTATTGATAAATACTCAAGTGCTCGTATGACGTCTGCTACGGGTCAAATACGGAGCACTTGTACGGTTTTTAACCGGAGCACTTGATGTTTTTTTCACTAGTGATTGGACACGTAGACAGTTGGAGTACATGGTGGTAGCCCATGACTTTTCTTGATATCAGATTGATCACCATTCCTATTTTTGTTTTAAAGATTCCTCGATATCGTAGGTCATGGAATTCAGAGTCGCTCCCGTATATCTTGTTCCAAAGGGAAGGCTAGTTTTTAGTCAGATGGCTCGTTCCATTGACTATTCTATTTAAAGGAATTAAATTATTGGTTGTGAAGTTTAGTTCGGTAAAAGTTATCTGCAAGGTTATTATATTATTATTTATTCTTGTTTGTTATGTAGTAATATCATGTTAGGATTATTTCTTTATTTGTTATGTAGTACCCAGCTTTGTTGTTTAAGTGCTTTTGTTTGTGTATGTTGATCATAGTTATGCCTTATTGATCCTGTGATGACCCATTTTGGTGAGCAGTCTCTAGGGATCAATAGAGAGTTGTCCATCTACAAGTTTGAAGATGATGCATCATTGGGTTCGAGATTGAAGAGCTTGTGCAGTCTATTTATCATACTTTGAGTTTATACTTTTATAAGTTGGTTTGGTTTTAACTTTAACTCTGTTGGTTTGACTTTTGGAGTTGACTTTGTAGTTGACTAAGTTTTATTTATAAAGTTACTTATTATGTTTTCGCTGCAAAATTCTGAATTAGTCAATACGTTATCACATGGGTGATAATGCTTTGATGATTATATATCTAAGTTTTATATTGAAAAGGTATTTGGAAAAGAGATAATTATCGGGGTGTTACACTTGGACTGCAAGTTACGGATCACCAGTCGGACTTGATTCACTTGAGATGGCCTATAAGTCATTTGTGCATCTTTTTCCCTTCATCTGTTAAAAAAAGGTGACGAAATCTTCGTTGAAGTGTTGATTAGTTAACTCCAACTCACGAAAGCGAATGGGAAGCTGAGTATTATATAAGTATTGTTTGTGGCGCACTTCTCTGATATAGTCCCAGTCATTTAGACTCGTCTTATTCAGTTATCTAAACCATTTGGATGGATATGCACCCAAGATCAAGGGAAAAACATGAGCAAACATGTCTTTGCTCATGCCCTTGAAAGCCATAGAGATGGAGAAAGCTCTCATATGATCATTTGGGTCTTCGACCCCCTTAAAATTTATGAGGCCACCCAATATTACCTTTTAAGGGAGCTTCTCCATTAGTTCAGAATCAATGATGTCATGGCCATTAGCCTGAGTCTGGAGCGCAGGAATTGACTAGATCAATTGCTCAAGTTTTTCGAACCTCAAATCTATCGATCTCCGTCTTGACATGAAGTTGTGGTGGTGGTAGTGGAGTGTCATCATACCCTTCCTCTTCAGTTAGTTTCTTACTCTGTGCTTTAATGTCTTTGTCTTGTTCCTCAAGACGAGAATTTACTAGTTGTAGTTGAGCCATGATGGTACTGAGTTGTTCATTGGTGTCTCCCATCTCGAAAGATGATTCAAAAGTTTCGGAAGACGTGTCTGAAGAGGTGAAAACTCGTTTGACGAACCTAGGAGTAGGTTAACCTTGTATCCTCTCTATTGGGCGTTCCCAAGTTATAATCTCACGACCGGTCCTGAACAAAAATCAAATGGACCGCGTAAATTTTAAGAAATAATTTTTGTGATGAGGAATGAAAATGAGGGGTGGAGAAATGGGAATGAAAGTGTGAAATAAGGACGAAAGTGGAAATGCGAATGTGAAATGAGAAATAAAATGGAGGATCAGAAATGGACATGATTATTAGACTAGTAGGGGTTTAACCATGATGGAGACACGGACCCAGCTATATGCAAATGCAGACATGAACTAGACTATACAAGCAGACTGGATTCCACGACTAGGCTTTGGTGATTATAGGGAGACTAAACTTTGAACTTACGGGTGAGGAAGTATGGTAGATTTTAAGGAAGGTTGGATAATAATGGAGACTAAACTCTTAACTTAATGCAAGCATGCTAGGTAACTAGACTTTGAACTTACGGGTGAGCAATCAAGCTAGACAATTAGACTTCGAAACTTACTTTAGACTAAATAGGCTAGACTGAAGAATTGCCTATGTGGACATACATAATGCTGGACTTTGAACTTACAGGTGCGAAAGCAGGCTAAACTTTTGGGGAAAGCTGGACAATAAGTGAGACTAGACTCTTAACTTAAGGCAAGCAGGTTAGGCAACGAGACTTTGACCTTACGGGTGAGCAAGCAGGCTAGACAACTAGACTTCACAACTTAAATTAGACTAAGAAGGCTAAACTCGAGGGGGTTGCCATTATGGTCTTACAAGGATGAGTAGCCCCTACATGGAGATGCAAATCAGACTAAGCAGGCTAAACTTATGGAATGCTAGCTCCTCTAGACTTAAAGGGTTGCCATTATGGTCTTACAAGGATGAGTAGCTTCGCTAAACTCGAGGATTTGGGTAGTTATAGATTTGTGGAAGGACCAACTATGCTAGACTTGAGGGATTTGGCCTACTATGGAATTCTAAAGGAGTTGGACTTTACTAACCCCTACATGGAGACGCAAACTAGACCTAAGATATGATTTGGGCCTGAATGGACCTAAATTTGCATTGGATTAACATACACTAGTGAAAAATATCTCATCTGATGCGGTGAAAATCGGGCCTACTAATGCGGTTTTGGTCCGCATCAGATGGGACCGCAGCAGGTAACAAAAAAAAAAACTGATGCGGTTAAAAACCGCATCACTATGGTAATAATCTGATGCGGTTTTCAATGACCGCATTAGATTATAAGGTTTTTAAAAAATAAAAAAATGTTACAACAGCAGTGTAACACATAAAGGCAGTAGTGAAACAAGCGAAAATAACATAAATTACAAACGAATTAATTACTGAAATTATAAAATATAAGATAAACTAAACTAAAGAATGAATTTCAATGATAAAATACTTAAATTACAACGAAAATGAAACATAAATGAACTAAATTACGAAACATAAATTATATAAATTACATAAATTACATAAACGAAAATGAAAGTGGTACGAAAAATTAAAACTAAGCTAATTAGAAACGAAAATAACAAAATGGTACGAAAATGAAAATTAAAAACGAAAAAATAAACTGAACCCCTAGATTTAGCGACAGTTGTGGCGGTGGATATTAACAGCAACGAGAGACAGTCGTGGCAGTGGATGTTGACAGCAACGAGCGACGGTCGTGGAGGTGGATGTTAACAGCAACGAGCGAGGGAGTGGAGATCTTAGAGGAGAACGCCACTGACTGACAGCCACGAGCGATGGTGAAAACGATGGTGAAAATGACGGTGGTTGTTTGTGAGACAGTGAAGAGAGGAGAGGAAGAGGAGTTTTAGGGTTTGTGAGAGGAGAGGACACTATTTTAGGGTTTGTGAGAGATGGAGAGGGTTATGAGAGGGAGGGAGATGGGGAGGGTAATGAGAGGGAGGGAGAGTTTGTTATGCAGCCCACTTATGGGCTCGAAGTCATGAGGTCGCGGAAAACGGGTCACGCATGCCAAGAACATGGGCTACGCGAGATTTTAAAAAAATAGGAAAATATGATGCGGTCCACCAGACCGCATCAGATTGTCCTCCCAGATTTTCCTCTTATGTTTTATGTTGATTTTCATATACGGTTTAATTTTACTAAAATCGTGTCTGTTACTAAGTTACATATAAGGTTTTTTGCAGTAGTGATAAATGTTTGACTTAGACAGGAAGAGACTGGGATAAGACTGGGACTAGGACTTGACATCGACTAGGGTTCACTAAATATGCAATGGGCCTAGATTTTGATATGAGATAAACTTATATGGGCCTAAGATGGACTCTAAGGCTAGCGGGTCTAATATGAATGCATGGACTAAAATTTAGATGGGCCTAATATGAATTAAAAATGCACTCTAATGAATATGGGCCTAAAATGAATAGATGCATTTGATTTGGTTGATTGAATTGGAATAAAGGTATTTGGAATGGGCTTAGAATTTTCGTAATTCATTTTCAAAAGGGACCATTTGTTTAATATTTTGTTTAGGAAAATATAATGGATTAATTTTGAAAAATATTTTTGTAAATGTCTTGTGTGATTATTATTTGTAAATGTTTTCAAAAAAGAGTAGAATACAAGAGGGTGTAGGATTGATTTTGAAAGATGTATGTTTTTAGAATGGTTGAATATGGTCAGGTAAGATTGACAGGGATAGCAGGGATGAAATGGAAAACGGTAGACATGCATGACACTCCTAACTCTACCATGACCATTTTTCCTTGGATGCATTTTTTTTTGGACAACGACCTTGCATGAAAAGACTAATTTTTTCTTTTCCTAATTAGGTGACACCCTTGATTAGATAGTGTACTACGCGAATAAAGACCGACAAACATAGGACTGAATATAGGATCAACCATTACGACGACTAAATCGAAGAAAAGTGTGCAAAGCACAGACTGCGTGTCGCGCAGCATTTATGAGCGTGGCGCACAACCGTGTGTCTAGCATGGGAGTGGTGCACCAAGCGCAACTTTTCCCTTGGCGCATTACTCCCTACACGTTTTTCGGGGATTTAGGTGATGTATTGCGCAATAAAAAAATTTTTGAATTGTTTGTTTCATGTGATTTTAGGAACGACACATAATAATGACAATCTGACAAGATAATAACTGATAAAAATTACAATCACAGACAAATGTCATATAACATGGATGCAAAAGTTCCAACCTAAAGTCAAGTTCTATGTTTGAAACTATTGTTCAGGTTTAGGTTCAGTCTGAAAGGGTCCATAACTGAGAGATTGATCCCACGCTTTGTACCCCTCCTTAAAGAGGTGGCCACGTGTAAGCATTCCACTTCTCGAGTCATGGACAAGAGAACAATGCCATGGTTCAGTAGGTTTGCTTATAACTAAGATCCAACACTATTACTCAGGAAGCTTTTTGGAAGGACAAAGCGCAACCCCCCCCCCCCGAGGTTGACCTCACACATAGAACATGTGCTAATGAGGCAAGATTGATCGTCCTTATGGTGGCTTAAACAATAGTCATGCATATGCAAAACTGTAATGTCACTATAATGCAAAAAAAAAAAGTATGAATCGTATTTTTCGATTTTCACCCACGCACTCATTTAAAAAAATTATGATTTTTTAAAAATCTACCCCAGTGGAGTTGCCAAGTTGTAGGTGTGTTTTTATTTCGCCTATGCGGGATGAGCGCGTATTAGATTTGACTACCTCACTATAAAGGTTTTTGAAGTCACCAACAATTCTTTAAAGGAAGAATCATAAAGCTAATTAGATTTGACTTATCCAATGTAGATTTTTCCCCGTCTAGACTCTATAGGTGGTCAAAGTGAACTAAAGATTGAGTTCAGGGGTGAGGGTACAACACAGTTAGGAACTATGTTGCCCATCGTAGAAAGATTTTATATTAAAGATCTACATCATGAAATTAAAAAACAGTTAGTAACTTCAATATAAAAATAGTTAATATATTCAAGGACCCTCTGGATTATACCGTGCCTTGGGTCTGCAAGATTGACAACCTTTGGGACGAGCAATCGTGAAGCTTGAAAATCTGAATGTATGTATGTAAATTGATTGTGTTTGTGTTTTAAAGGTATGAGTTTTGTAGGGAGGTTTTATAATTCGTTGAGAGGTTAGTAAGGTATTATTCGTCGTTTTCGAAATGTGTTAATTGGGAAAATCCATTCTAAAATTTGTACGCAAATCAAGCCTAATTATAGGGAAAACGACATTGTGCATCACATGCTAGCTGAGTCTAGCGCAGGCTGACGTGTCAAGCACATGATGCGGCATGCCCATGAAAAAGCATACACGTGGCACACGTTTTAAAAGATCACAAAGAATCTCCATGTTCTCAAATAGAGAACTGTGCTTGAAGCAAGACATCGTATAAGTCAGAAATCCACGTGTCAGGTGCAGATTAGTGCACCAGGCACAATGGACAGACGTGCGCCAGGCATAGGTTGGTGCGCTAGGCGCACCAGCCTGACTGTTGACGTGCCTTTGCGGGATTTATTAAAACGCATTTTAAAAGATTACTTTTATCCTTTAATTGCGGATATCTGATTTTACGGGATAAAATCAGATTTTTAAACATATCTTTTGAAAATATTTATTTATTAAAACAAATCAATTAATTATTGTTAGAAAATTAATTGGACTTTTCAAAGGATTGGGTTGAAAATACAATTAATTATCATGAATAATTAATTGGGATTAAAAATAGAAATTCAACACTTTTCGAAATGGTTTTGAATGGCTTTTCATACTAACCTTTTGATTATTATTTAATAATCTAACCTTTTATTCTAATCCATTCATAATCTACCGTGAGAACGGTAACCTGTTTGAATGGTAATATTTTTTTTCATTTTCTCTTTTCATATCCCTCCATTTGTTTCTCCCTTCCTCCCCTGCCTAACCAGTTATGAAGACCCACCTCATCCCCAACCCCTGCTCATGATCCCCATCACACTCCAACTCCCTGCTCACGATCCCCACCCACCCCCTTCTAACGATCCCATGCCCTACCCCCACTCCCAAATCCTGCAAACAACCTCTGCCCCACCCTCACCCCTTTGTCAGCAACCCCTGCCCCACCCCAACCCCTTTGCAAACAAGCCCTGCCCCACCCCCACCGTCTAGTAGACATGGGCATGGGCCGGGCTTGTTCACTGGCTAGGCCCGCGGGCTTGAGAAAATGGCGGGTCGGTCCTGGGCCCGTGAGTGTTTGGTCGTGCCAGGTTAGCCCAGCCCAGGCCCGTGGCACGGGCTCCTGCCTCCTCACTCCTGCGGCCCCACGGGCCATCTAGGCGGGCTCGTGCCGGTGCGTGCCTTAAATAGAATTTCTTTACCGTGATAGACCCGCTGCCCACGTAGCAGACAACGGGCCAGGCCGGGCCTTAATTATCTAGGGCCGACCCGACCCGCATGCTGGCTTGGCCCATGCCACCTCTACACTCTAGCCTACCTCGTTCCTCCCCTTTCTTCACCGACATCCTCATTGTCTCTCTCTTCACCCCCCCTTCGTCCTCCTCCACTCGCCTGCACCTTTTTCGTTGTCCTCTACTCAAAATCTCGGAGAAAAGATAAAGATTTTCTTCATGGGTTGGTGATGGTTAGTCGAGGTTGGGGGAGCTGTTTTGGGGTAGGGGAGGTGGGGCTAGAGTCGGAGAGGGGCTGCGGTGAATTATTGGGTCGAGGATGGCGAGGAGAAAGAAAGAGATTTGTGGGAAGGGGTAGGGTTGCGGGTGTAGGGGAAGGGAGGGGGTTTTGGTGGGTGGGAATGGGAAGAAGGGGGTGGTAGTGGGTGCGCTTGGAAAGGGAGGGGGTGACAATGGGTGTGGGTGGGCAAGGGGAGAGAGGGAGGGGGAAAGGGGTGGAGCTGTGGGGGTGGTGGCAGTGGGTGGGGAAAGGGAGGGAGGGGGTGGCAGTGGGCGAGGAAGAGGAGGGAGGGGGTACTAAAGAAATATTTAATTAAATCACAAAGAATCAGAGCAAGATACGCGTGCAATTAACCCTTCTCCTGGTCAGCAACCTGTTTCAACTAGTCATGGTGCATTGTGAGCGGATTGAGATAAAAGGTCAGATTATTAAATAATAATCAAAAGGTTGGATTATTTTCTAGGCGGGCTCGTGCCTGTGCGGGCCTGAAATAAAATTTCTTTACCGTAAAAGGCCCGCTGCCAACGTAGCAGACAACGGGACAGGCCGGGCCTTAATTATTTAGGGCCGACCCGGCCCGCATGCTGGCTTGGCCCATGCCACCTCAACACTCTAGCCTACCTCGTTCCTCCCCCTTCGTCACGGGCATCCTCATTGTCTCTCTCTTCACCCCCCTTCGTCCTCCTCCACTCGCCTGCACCTTTTTCGTCGTCCTTTACCCACAATCCCCGAGACAAGATATAGAGTTTCTTCCCGGGTTGGTGATAGTTAATTGAGGTTGGGGGAGCTTTTTTGGGGTAGGGGAGGTGGGGCTAGAGTCAGGATAGAGGGGATGCGGTGAATTGTTGGGTCGAGGATGGCGATGAGAGAGAAAGAGATTTGTGGGAGGGGGTAGGGTTGCGGGTGTAGGGGAAGGGAGGGGGTTTTGGTGGCTAGGAATGGAATGAAGGGGGTGGTAGTGGGTGCGCTTGGAAAGGGAGGGGGTGACAATGGGTGTGGGTGGGCCAGGGGAGAGAGGGAGGGGGAAAGGGGTGGAGATGTGGGGGTGGTGTGGGTGGGGAAGGGGAGGGAGGGGGTGGCAGTGCGTGGGGAAGAGGAGGGAGGGGGTAGTAAAGAAATATTTATTTAAATCACAATGAATCAGAGCAAGATACGCGTGCAGGTAACACTTCACCTGGGCATCAACCTGTTTTAACTAGTCATGGTGCATTATGAGCGGATTGGGATAAAAGGTCAGATTATTAAATAATAATCAAAAGGTTGGATTATTTTCTAGGCGGGCTCGTGCCGGTGAGGGCCTGAAATAAAATTTCTTTACCGTGAAAGGCCCGCTGCCCACGTAGCAGACAACGGGCCAGGCCGGGCCCAAATTATCTAGGGCCGACCCGGCCCGCATGCTGGCTTGGCCCATGCCACGTCTACACTCTAGCCTACCTCGTTCCTCCCCCTTCGTCACCGGCATCCTCATTGTCTCTCTCTTCACCCCCTCTTCGTCCTCCTCCATTCGCATGCCCCTTTTTCCTTGTCCTCCACTCACAATCTCCGAGACAAGACACATATTTTCTTCATGGGTTGGTGATGGTTAGTCGAGGTTGGGGGAGTTTTTTCAGGGTAGGGGAGGTGGGGCTAGGATCGGGGATGGAGGGGCTGCGGTGAATTGTTGCGTCGAGGATGGCGAGGAGAGAGAAAGAGATTTGCGGGAGGGGGTACGGTTGCGGGTGTAGGGGAAGGGAGGGGGTTTTGGTGGCTGGGAATGGGAAGAAGGGGGTGGTAGTGGGTGCACTTGGAAAGGGAGGGGGTGACAATGGGTGTGGGTGGGCCAGGGGAGAGAAGGAGGGGGAAAGGGGTGGAGATGTGGGGGTGATGGCAGTGGGTGGGGAAGGGGAGGGAGGGGGTGGCAGTGGGTGGGGAAGAGGAGGGAGGGGGTAGTAAAGAAATATTTAATTAAATCACAACGAATCAGAGCAAGATACGCGTGCAATTAACCCTTCTCCTGGTCATAAACCTATTTCAACAGGTCATGTTGCATTATGAGCGGATTAGATAAAAGGTCAGATTATTAAATAATAATCAAAATGTTGGATTATTTTGAGCGAACGGCCCAAAGATTGGATTATTATATCAATTTTTTCCTATGATCGATGGTAAGAAAATTAAAAATACGGAACTTGTACTATATGAACAACATATACTAATTATCAACATTCTTCAAATCATGCATGTTTCTATCACTTAGAAACAATAAGGGGAGTATTATGTGACACTTGTGAGTTGTTTTATTCCTTTAAACCCATGTTTATGTTTAGAATATTTTAATTTGCAATGGTCTTAGACAATTCATCACAATCACTTAATATCACATAGAGTAAGACAAATCAATTCAGATATGAAGGATTGCAACATAAACAATTACATAAGTTTTATTAAACCTAACTTAAGCCTTAATTTTTCATATCTATCTCTTTGTAGAACCCTGGTTAGAATATCAGTAATTTGACAAAACTCAAGTTTAATCAAACCTTTTACCACATTTTCTTTTAGAAAGTGATGTATGATATGTATATGCTTAACTCTTGAATAATGCACTGGATCTTTTGAAATACTAATCGCACTTGTATTATCACAATAAATAGGAACACAATTAAAGTTTATTCCATAGTCACAAAGTTGTTGTTTTATCTAAAGCATTTGAAAGCAACATGCAGTTTAGCCATATATTATGCTTCATCATTGGATAAAGCAACTGAGTTTTGTTTCTTGGTATTCCAAGAAACTAAACTATGACTAAGAAATTGAACCATACATGAGGTGCTCTTCTTAATTATAAAATCTACAGCACTCGGCATCAGCATATCCTCTTATCTCAAATGTGTCACTTCTTGGATAAAAATTCCAAGATCATATGTTCCTTTGAGATATCTAAGAATTCTCTTTTTCTTGTTGCATGAGACTCCTTGGGATTTGCTTGAAATTTAGTACACAAACCAACACTAAAAGCTATGTCTGGACGACTGGAAGTTAGATACAAAAGAGAACCAAACATGCCTCTATATTTAGCTTGATCAACACTTGATACTATGAAATCTTCATCTAATCTAGTTGAAGTTCACATAGGAGTGTATCTTTCAATTTTCAAGGCCATCTTTAACAGTTTCTTTATTTATTTTTGTTAGTGAATAATTATTCCCCTTTCATTTTGCTTAATTGTAACCCAAGAATGAAATTTAACTCACCCATACATCAAGCTCATTTCGAATTCATTACTCGTGAGTTGAGAAGAATTCTTTGCATAATGACTCATTAGGTGCTCCAAAGATAATGTCATCAACATATATTTGAAGAAGAAGTTTATCAGTTCCTTTAGATTTTAAAAACAAATTTTTATCCACTTTTTCTCTTTTGAAATTATTTTCTAAAATCTCTCATACCATGACCTAGGTGCTGCAAAGATAATGTCATCAACATATACATCTTCATTTAAGTAGCCATTAAGAAATGCACATTTTACATCCATTTGATACAGCTTAAATCTCATATATGCAGACCAAATGCAATTAGTATTTTAACGGCCTCAAGCCTAAAAGGTTTTTTCATAGACAACTCCTGCTTGTTGATTATAACCTTTTACTACAAGTCTAGCTTTGTTTCTTACAATAGTTTAATACTCATCTAGTTTTTTTCTAAACACTCATTTTGATCCTATCACTTTTTGTTGTTTAGAAGAGGGAATTAGATTCCATACATTGTTTCTTTAAAACTTCTTTCACTCATCTTGCATAGTAGTAATCGGATCAGAATCAGTTAAGGCTTCTCCATGATTTCTTGGTTCCATCATTAATACGAATGCATGAAATGCACAAAAATTCCTTAACTGAGATCTAGTTTGCGTACCTATTCATATGTCACTTATTATGAGTTCCACTGGATGTGAATTCTCTCCAATGTTTTGGTTGAAATTCTCGCATCTTACAAAAATTTATCATGGATTATGACCCATTTTAACAAATGCAGCCCACTCATGACCCAAAAAGAAAGAACATCATCCTTCTGTATCCCACTTCTTACTATACTCCATCCTATTTTCTCTCTCCTACATCAATACATATTTATACCTTTTGATATTTATAATATCATACAAGATTATAAATAAATTATTTTATATATTAAAGATCCTAAATAAATTCATTAGGTAGTAATCAATTTTGAATTAAAAACTTCTTCAATAATAGAAACTTCCAAAAATAATATTCCTGTGCGGACAATGTAGAGAGAAACTAATTAATTTTGAAAGTGTGTCAAAATATAGTAAAATGGATGTCTATCTATAGATCTCAAAAAGATAGGACCATTGGTAAAATTTTTATTTTTTTTAAATTTGTATTTTTTAAGTCATTCATATTAAAAAAATTGAATTATAAAAAATAATATTTATGATGCATTGCCACATGCCCACAAATGCTAGGCTTAGGTAATAAGATGATCAACCATGGTTTGGGTCATAGGATGACCAACCATGGATTGAGTCATAGCATGACCCAAATACAAACATCAAAAAACCCCATGGATGTAATCCCATGTTTGTTTTAGCAAGGTTCATGACTCAAATTGATGCCCAAAAAATAACGATGAGTGGGCATGCTCTTAGCAAGAGAAGCTAACTCATTAATAATGTTAGTAAAATAATTAGACATCTCTTGTATGCTTTCCTTAGCTTTCGTGGAGAATAGTTTATATTAATTAATTCGTAAATCAATTTTAGACCTCTAGACTTCATAAGTTCCTTTGTGGGTTACCTCAGGAATAGAACTTCCCAAAGAACATAGGAATAGAACTTCCCAAAGAACATAGGAGGCAGTTGCATGCGTAGTGTAACCTTACTCAAGTTTCTCGGTGATGTTCATTGTTCCTTGGAACTTTTTCTCAATAGCGTTTTCTGTTTGAGTTCTAGCTCTGATATCAATTGTTATTTCACTAGGAACACTACAAGAGGGGGGGTGAATTCTTTCTGTAGAAATAAACGTAACGTTTTGCTGAATTATAAAACTTAAACAAAGAAACACAATGGATAGAAAAAATTATTGGGCCCAACAAGAAGAAACAACCTTGACCAATAGGGATTTCAAACACAACACTTCCACTAATTAGGCCAAACAACTTTGTTATAACCTAATTCTACTCACGGATCACACCTTGAGTTTCTAAACGCAAGTTTCTGAACAATTGTGCCCTTAACAGTTGTTCCTTTCAACTTCACTTGAAGTTTTCTCGCTTTAACTCGCTTCACTCGAAGCTTTCTCAATGACATGTTTTCACTCAAAATCCCCTTACCCTAAAACCAAAATACAATGATCCATAAATTTAGTGGAATTAGAGTGAGAAGGTAAAGAACAAATGGCTTTTATGAGAGAATGAACTTAATTAAACTCACTAAATCACTTGCTTAGATACAAATTGGAACTTAATTAGACATAAGTATTAATAGTAGCAAGTACCTAGAACGTGGGATTAAAACATATGTTAGTGGTAAAATTAAAACATTTTCATATGATGTTCCTCACCTAGAGGAACACGTTCCTTTTAACACCCATGATCTCCATGATCTAAGTTAAACACGTATTAAAATTGGGCATGAGAGTCTAGAGAGAGAAGTACTCGCCTCTCTCTACGAGTTTTTTCACTATTTCATCCATTTTTGAATATAAGTGAAAGTTGGAGCAACGGCAAAAGGTTCAAAAATAGGAAGGGTGGAAAGAAGAACAATCAAAGCTCGAATAAGAATAAGGGTCACTGTAAGCCACAATCGATTGATGCAAGGAAATCGAAGAACATAAATGAAATTCAAGATGTTGCATCACTCAGTTGGACATTGGAAGAGGAAAATGAAGTTGAATCCCATGCTTCTTTGGATGTTGCAGCTTCCAATATGGATCGGGCGAGCTTTGAAGCAGCAAGAAGTTAGGTAGAAACCTAGGTCACATCATTAACAACTCCTCTTCGTCAATCTGTTCCTCGGTTGGTGAATCCATCTCCTCACCCTATGTAACAAATTCTTAGTAATCTAGGTAATAATAATGTGAGGAATTCTTTTTTTAATAGTATTCAGGAAGAAGGAATTGATTTATCAACTGATGCTAATGTGAATCGTTCTAGGGATAAGAATCTGAATGTTTAGGTTGATAATCATTATGCTCCAATTGCTAATTTGCATACTACATCTGTAATTAAAATTACTCATGACGATATGCAATCTGAAATTGAGTTTTGGGATAGTGCAATTGTGTGTTATGTGATGGGGATTAAGCCTCCTTATCGTATTATCAATGGTTTTATACGTAGAATTTGGGGAAAATTTGGGGTTGGAAGAGTGGTTATGAAGATGAAAGGGATTTTTGTAGTTCGAATCAGAACAATGGATGGTAAACAAAAGGCAATTGATGCTGGACTAAATTTGTATGATAACAAATCTGTTATCATGAAGAGTTGGAGACCTAAGTTAGACTTGTCTGCTGAAACGGAGAATGTAGTTCCTACTTGGGTGAAGCTCCTTAGGTTACATTTGAAGTATTGGGGTCCTAATGCCCTGAACAAAATTGTTGGGTCTATAGGTAAACCCATTTGTACATATAGATCTACTACCCAAAAGGGCACTATTGAGTATGCAATAGTGTTAGTTGAATTTAGGATTGATCGAGAGTTTCCAAATGAGATTTTGCTTGAGAATGAGTTAGGGTGGAATTTGCTCAAGTAGTGCAATATGAATGTAAACCAATCTTCTGCAAAGAATGTTGGGGGATCGGTCATACTTTGGAAGAATGTAGAAAGAAGAAATATGAAGTGGCCTTGAGTAAAGTGAAACCAAAGCAGATTCGAGTGAGAAGGCTAATGTGCTTGGTATTGCGGGCACTCAGATGACTGCAGAGGAAAACCATAATGTAGTCTTAACAATTAATTGGGAGTGGACAAAATCAAGCTTACATGAGCGAACAGAGGAGAACATCACAGGCTCAAGTGGGGTCTAGTAATGTGGAGGAACATTATGCAGCTGATAAGCACCAGAGAGATGATATAAGTCATTTTCAGCAGGAAGCAAGACAAGGGACAGTTCAGGATGAGGGTGGAAAAAGAGATCCATAATGATGGGTCTAACACTCCCAATGATGCAAATTGTATAAATACAAAAGGGGGAGCAGGTTATAATTATCCCACATGGCTAGCATAGGCTTCTAGAATGTCAGAGGCTTAAATAGTCCTACTAAACACTCTGATGTGAAATGATTTCTCAACCATTACTCAATGGGATTGTTTGGGTTTCTGGAGACAAGGGTTAAGATTAATAATTTTGCAGAAGTCTTCACTAAAATTTGCAGTGGTTGGAGTATTGGCACTAATTATAGTCATCATCCAGGTGGCAGGATTTGGTTGGCCTGGATTCCTACTATTTTTGTTGTTGATATTATGAGTCATGGTGATCAGTTTATCTATTGTGAGGTGTTATATAAGGCTATAAGGCAATTTTTTTAGTAGACAATTGTTTATGGGTGTAATGATGGAAATGATAGACAAAGATTGTGGGGAGCTCTTAGTCGGCTGGGTAGTCACTGGGGGACTTTAATAATGCTCTAAACTTGGGTGATAGAATTGGCTCAATTGTTACCCTTGATGAAGTTGGTGATTTCAGGCAGTGTATTAGGGATTATAAAGTGATGGAGTATCAAGCTAGTGGTCCTTTCTGCACTTGGTCGGACAAACAGGAGGGGGAAAATATTGTGTTCTCTAAGATTAATAGGGTTTTTGTGAATGAGGAGTGGTATGGCATGTATGAGAATTGCACTGCTGAATTATTGCCTGAAGGGATTTTTGACCATTGCCCTTGTGTGATTAGGCAGGTGAGCTTAATGGTGTCTAAACCTAAATCTTTTAGGTTTTACAACATGTGGATGCAAGCTAATGAGTTTATGACTAAAATTATTAATACCTGGAGTATGAATGTGGAGGGTTTGGCAATATACAATGTAGTTCAAAAATTGAAGAACTTGAAATCGGTGTTAAAAAGTTTAAATAAAGAAAAATTCTCTGACATATAAAATGAAGTTGTTGTTGCTTTGATTAGGCTTATGGATATGCAGGCAAGAATATGATTTTCCTGAGAAGGAGGAAGAATTTAGGAAGCAATATGATTTTCTCAATAAGGCTAAATAAATTTTTTTGAAGCATAAGGTTAAGAATGAATAGTTCAAAGAGGGTATGACAACACCTCTTATCTCCATGTATGTTTGTGAAAAAGGAGAACTCAAAGTCACATTAGCAGAATAAAAGACATGTCTGGTGTCTGAGTGGATTCACTAGGAAAACTTAAGGAGGCATTCATTGATTAGTATAAGAAGTTGTTGGGTACCAAGGAGAGCAGGAAGGCTATGGTGAGCAGGGCTATTGTGAATGAAGGACCTACTCTCACTACTGATCAGCAAAGGGGCTTCTGGGAGGATTTTAATGGGGACGATGTAAGGAGAGCTCCATTTGATATTGATGATAACTAGGCTCCATGCATGATGGATACTCTAGTGGTTTTTTAAGAAGACTTGGAGTTGTACTGGACAGGATATAATTCATGCATATTTGGACTTTTTTCAGATTGGCAAGTTGTCAATCTATGTCTTATCCCTAAGTGTGATCAAGCTGATAATGTTTCTAAATATAGACCTATTGCTTGTTGTAATGTTGTATATAAGATTATTTCCAAGATGCTTTGCTAGAGATTGAAAATTATTTTGCCTCACATCATAAATCCTGTCAAAGTGCATTTGTGGAAAATATAGTCATTATACACAATATTCTTTTGTGTCAAGATTTGATGAAACATTATATGAGGAAGAATATGCCTATTAGATGTACAATAAAGGTAGACCTTATAAAAGCTTATGATTTAGTGAATTGGGATTTCATTAGGGAGTTGTTGATTGCTATGAATTTTCCCCAGAGGTTTGTTCATTTGGTGATGATGTGTATCACTACTCCCTAGTTCTCATTGAGATTTAATGGGGTCATGTGTGGTTTTTTAAAACGGAAATAGGGGTTGAGGCAAGGTGACCTTATCCCCCCTTTAATTTTTGTGGTGGTATGGAATACTTATCCAGATTACTTATGAAGATTAGCAAGAAGCAGGAATTTGAGTTTCATTACAGGAGTGCTCCTATGCAAATCACCCATCTAGTCTTTAAAGATGACTTGATGATGTTTTGCAAAGGTAATGCAAGTTCAGTGATGATGCGAGTTACAGCTGTGAAAGCTTTTCGTGATGTGTCTGGCCTCTCTGCAACAATGAGAAGACTGCGGTTTATTTTGGTAAGGTGCATAATGAGCTTTAGGACAGAACTGTGCAAATCTTAGGTTTTCAGAAGGTTTCCTTCCCTTTTAGGTACTTAGGGATCCTAGTTACTTCTAAAAGAATTTCTAAAGTTGACTGTGATACTTTGGTGGATAGAATGATGAAAAGAATCTTACACTGGAGTTCTAGACACTTCTCTTATACAGCTAGAGTGGTTTTAGTTAACTCTGTTCTCTTAAAGCTTCACACATATTGGGCTCAGATTTTGTTGATTTGTACGGGTGTAATGCAGAAGATTACTCAAGTGTGTAGGGCTTTTCTGTGGGAAGGGAAAATTGTACTTCACAAAACTCCTCTTGTGGCTTGGGATGACCTACTAAGAAAAATGGTGGTATGTGTATTAGGGATTGTCTAGTATGGAATTTAGCTACAATGGAAAAGTATGTTTGGCAAGTCTCTCCAAAAGTTGATTTGTTGTGGATAAAGTGGATTCACTGTGTTTATGTTAAAGAGCAAGCTTGGTGGGAGTATAACGCTCCTTCAATAACTAGTTGGGGCTGGAAAATCATATGCAAGGCTAAAGACAAATTCAAGTTAGCTTACACTCAAAACAAGTGGCTTGGAGGGGATGCTGAGTATACTATTAAAGCTGGCTATGAGTGGTTACAAGGTGATTTAATTAGAGTAAATTGGCACTTTTGGGTCTGACATTCCTTTAATATTTCGAAACATTCATTCATTGGTTGGACCACTACCTTGGGTAAGCTGAAAACAAGAGAGAAATTGGTTGCTGCTGGCATTTACAACAATCAAGATTGCCATCTGTTTGATCATGGATGTGATGTGATGCCTGTACTCATCTCTTTTTCAGATGTCATTATAGCAGAGAGGTGTGTAGTAAATCGTTGGAGTGGCAGGGGCTCAAAATTGCTAACCAGAAGAGTTTATATGTGGGTTGGAAAAAATGGGGAAGGAAGCACAAGAGCAAGAATCAGAGGAAATTTTTTATGCTACGTTCGCTACAGTCTACCATATTTGGTATGAAGTTATGATTCACCTAGCTAAAATTGTGCAGATGGTGAAGCATGATGTTAGTTCTAGAGTTAAATCTTTAGTTATCATTAAGTGGCCTGATTCTGATAAGGTCTGGCTCTTGTCTATGAGTGACATTAGTTTGTGGTTCTGTTGTGTTGTTGTTCTCTAGAGTCTGTAGTGTTGTTTTAAGGTGTTTTGTTGGTGTTGTGTGTTGTTGTTTGTTGTTGGATATTGCCTTGTAGTTTTTGTGGTGCTTAGTGTTTTTGGTAATAATATCTTACTTTTTACCCAATAAAAAAAAGTTAAACATGTGTTATAGAAATTTACTACATCCTTAAATTCAACAACCACTTATACAGTAAATCAAAAAAATCTGATTTAATTAAAATGTGTTTTAATTAAAAAAACCAAAATTAAATCCTTTTATCAAAATTTTATCTTTTAAAATATTTTCCTTCAAACCGAAAAGGCTTTTTATTTACTAATAAAAATACGATTTTTTTCACCAAATACCCCCGACAAATTAAAAAATTCACCATATAACCTCAATGTTTTATATATTCACCTCATACCCTTGAGTTTTTTAAAAACGTTCACCAGATGTCCTTTTGTTATCTGTCATTAACTCACTGTTAGCTTTATTTACCATTTTCGCCATTATTAACCCTAATCTAACTCTAACATTAATCCTAATCTAACTCTAAACTTAATCCTTATCTAACCCTAAAATCTAAACCTTAACCCACCACTCCCCTTACCCTCCATTAGTCCCCACCCGCACCCCCTCCCTTATCCACTGGTCCCCCTACCCTCCAACACCTGCCCTCTACCCCCTCATTTCCACCGGCGTAGCACCAACCACACGAGTTTTCGCGGCCGAATTCGAGTCCCCCCTTCGAATATGAGTCCCGGCCCAACCGCCGGAAGCACACATGAAGCACGAGTTTTCGCCGCCGAATGAGTCCCCAACCGCCGAAAATTGACGAATTTTTGCACCCCCGCTTCAAATTACTCGATCCTCGAATTTCCATAACTAAGGCGAGATCTGAAGCTTGAGGCGCGCAAGGACGAGAGAGGGAGACGCATAAATCAAAAGACGAAGACGTGAGAGAGGTGACGAGAGAGGGGGAGGGGGAGGGGATTAACGGCGGAAATTGATAGGGATAGGAGGGAATGGGTAGGAGTTGTGGTGGTAGGGAGAAGGTGGGGGCTGCGGCGGTGGGGGAGGATGGTCTGCGCTGGCTTAGAGGGGAGGGGGAAGGGTGGGGGTTGGGCTGACCTGGAGTGGAGGAAGCAGGTGGGTTATGGTTAGGGATTAAAGATTAGGGTTAGGGATTAGGGTTATGGTTTAATTGTGGCAAAATCGTAATTAATGCAAACGGTGAGTTAACGACAGTTAAGAAAAAGGTATTTGGTGAACGTTTTCTAATAGTCAAGGGTATATGGTGAATATTTGGAACATTGAGGGTATATTGTGATTTTTTAATTTGTCAGGGATATTTGGTGAAAAAACCAATAAAAATAAAATATTTTCCTTCAAAATATTTTCCTAAAAATCAGATTTTTACTAAAGAAAAACGGTTTCCTATAATTAAGGCTTTAATCACTCAAACGTCAATAATTAACCGTTGTACTTCTTCAACCTATGTCTAGTTTCTTCTAAATATTTAGTTCCTTTAACTCAATATAACAATATCATTTTGTATGTTCCTTACAGAGGAACAGACAATCATTCTCATTTTAAATTGACATGGTTCCTTTCCAATTCTTACTCGTTCCTTTAAATTAGAACTAGAAACAAAAAGCCTTGATTTTGTCCTCTTGTTCGCACGCTTCTCTAGTCCTTGAGCATATTCACTTAATCTTCGAATTTCAAACTTAAATTCTTCTTCTAACTTAGTACTCTCTGTGCTCTTTACATTGATACCTTGCAAAAATCCATTCACTTAACAACTTGTTAGTTCATTACCTAGTTTGGATATGAATTTCTTTGTCATCATTAAAACTAGAGTTCAACAGAATGAATGAAAAAGATAAGCTAGTAAATTATTTATATCTAAATACAAAAGTTAGGTAGTTATGCTGAGCTGGCATTCTGTTAACTAACTGAAGTTGGTTGAATCAGTTGCTATTATTGCTTCATATTATCATCCTTGACATCATCTATATATATATATATATATATATATATATATAAACCTAGAAAAATCATCCTATGTGTCATGTACACATCTCTTCCGTGCACGTGTCAAGTGCAAATGAATTTTTTGCCATGTCAGCACAACCTATTTCTTGGACAAGTGGCGACATGGTTGCTATGGGCATTGAACTCACCATATAATTGTCGTGCAAATCTCACCAAATCATGCCTAATCAGTTCCATGATCATTGCCAAGTTTGGTAAATTTTTAATGCTATTTTTAATTGCCGCTTTAATCTAGATGTTTTTTAAATTCTATTTTTTTAATGCATCAATTAAAATCCCACGGTAAATTTATAATTTAATCTACCCATTAAAATTACTTGATCTATGCAAATATAATCACCACTGCATAGTCTATAATAAAATCCTAATTTTTTAAGGAGAGTGTCAAACAAAAAATCCGTTGTTATTTTTAAGGAGAGTGTCAAACATAAAATTCTAATTATTGTATAGGATCAATCGATGCATGATTTACATTGATAAAGATTTCACCCACCTCCTATAAAACTGATCATAACCATTAGATAAATTCAAACATCTGCCAATGATTTACATTTAGTACTTTCTTTCAAACCTCTAGAACTCGCAAAAATTAAAGAGAGAAAAAGCAATAAGTTTTATTGTTAAAAAAATTGAAAGCAAACTCTTCTCCATGTCATATAATCATAATGAGTAAAGAGAAAGCAACCAGCAAGCTAAGATTGAAACCAAACATGGAATTTAAAAAAAATGAACTCACAAAATTGAGATAATGCAATAGGTTTTGTTGTTTAAATCTTTTGAGCTAAAATCAAGTAAAAGGTTGAGCTGATCCAAGAAAACTGAAGAGAGAAGGTTAGAGATATTTGGGTTCGTAAGAGAAATTAGAACAAAAGAAGAGAAGAGAGAAACTAACGATTTTGAACCGAGAGGGAAGAATAAGTTTAAAGCGAGAGATTGGCAATCTGGAATTTTGCAACAATAATCATACCCATGAGCCATGGAGGTAGAGGAAAGGAGGAAGAAGGGAGAAGATAGAGGGAGACTAGGGGATAGAAAACTGATACCCCTTGACATAAGGTCTTCAATCTTCATACTATATTTTAATTTTCCCTTTTTCTTTTGGCAGCTCTTCATTGTATTTATTTTCAACTTTTAGAATACTTTTAGTAGCATGAAATATTATTCCTTAGAAAAAAACAGTTGCATCAATATTAAAATTGAAGGCTTTTAACATCAATATGATTTGAGACTTATGCCTGTTCTTCCCACCTTATTTTCAGTTTAGTTCAGTGCAGTTCAATTCCAATCAGTTCAGTTCAGTTATAATCAATTCAATTTAGTTCAGTTCCTAATTTATTTGTTATCATTACTATTAGTCAAGTTAATTTAATTCAATTTAGTTCAATTTAGTTGCAGTCGGTTCAGTTCAATTCAGTTTTGTTTAGTTGCAATCAGTTCAGTTCAATTCATTTTAGTTCAATTTAGTTGTTTTATATGGAAGACAACACACCCTTAGTCGTAGGTTTTGATTTATGATGTAGACAATTTATATTGGAGTTGCAGGATAGATAATTTTCACAACTTTTTATATTGCTTAATTATTACTCCAGTAGAGTATATTATTATTAGATATTATAGTAGTATACAATGATTATCTTTACGTGTTATTTGTCTACATTTATAATGTAGGGATAGCAATCAGTTTGAGTTGGGTTAATTTCAAGTTCACCTGATTTCTATTTCGGGTCACTTACCCCTAACCCAAGCCTGACTTGATTATGATTTCAGTTCAAAAATCAGAATTTGAACCCGACCTTTTCGGTTTCAGGTTGACCCGAAACCAACCCACAATGACCTGACTTTAAATTTAAGTATTGTAATAATTCAGCACATTGAGTGAGTCTTGAATTCAAATGTCAACTTAATCAAATTTAGAAGATTCATGAAATTGGTTTGGTCTAATACAAGTTAGATAAACATAAAATATGTTATAAAAATTACAAAAGTAAGGTTTATTTCAGGTTGACCTGACTTGATATTTTGGCCCCATTTTTAAATCAGATTATTCGGGTTGTTTTGAGGTTCAAAAATTCAACTTGAATCTAACCCATTATTTTTTTCTGGTCGGACTGGGCCGACCTATTTTTTATTTCAGGTCGAAAATTTTAACCCAAACCCAAAATAAGCGGGTTAGGGTTGGAACTTTGACCGATTTTCTAACCCATTGATTAAACAAGTTAGGTTGAGGTTGCCATTTTCGACTCAAAATTGACATGCTTTGACTTTATTAACTTACGAATATGTAGAAAATTCTCGAAAAACATATTGGTAAATCTACAATTTGGTTAAAAAGGTAAATATTGCTAAAATTATTATAAGAAATACTAAACATGCATACTTTCAATAGTGAACTCTCTCATATATACTTTTAAGTAAATAATTAATTTTTTGTACAATAAAATATGATTAGATGGGTTAAACGGGTAATTCGTTTATTAAATAGGTCAGGTCAGGGTTAAGTATTTCAACCTGTTTATTAAATGTTTAGTAAATCCGAACGCGAATCCAACCCAGCCTGAACTGATTGCCAGCCCAACTTGGTTGCCTGCTCTACTGTTATGTTTATACTATTTCATTACATATTTACAAATATATACAACATGATTTCAAGGGAAGTATTATATAAATTTAAATATATATTGTCGTATCAAGAGTTAATAGCAAAAAGGGCTTGAAAAACCTTTGTAGCTGATAAAGAACGTGAAAACTCATATGTTGCCACAAATGTATAGTACAAAGACGTGGTTCAAAATGTTTTTACAATACTCTTATTATTACTGTTATTCAATAATTCATTTGTATTGTTCATCCACTTCGTTGAGATACAGGATTTTTTCGTGTTTCCTCTTCAACAAATGCTACATGCAGACTTGCAGTGTTTTACCATATATAACATAATATATACACATATCATATTTGATATACAAAATTAAATCAAAAAAATAAACTTTTTGTGTATTTTTATGATATACAAAATTAAATCAAAAGAATAAACTTCTTGTGTACTTTTGCACGGGTGAAAAACTAGTCAACATTATATTTAAGAAAATACAACATCAACATATGATAACTATTGTGTAAAACATTACCATTCTAAACTACACGATTAATACTAAAACACGCATGACTAACCTTTCCCTCTTATTTGTTAGTCAAGTGAAAAAAGAGTCATTCATAGGGTGATCTGCAGATTGCAATCTATCTTCATTCCGACGCAACCAAAGACATAACTTAAGTCCTATTATCATTCTTATTTAGGACATTACTAAAATTTCCCATCATCACCAAAAAGAACCTTGAATATATCCATTTATATATATAATTTGCTCCTTCAATGCGATGGATTCCTAAATGGCACAACTCTGAAGTCTGTGGATAGTCCATACACTTGAATGTTTAGGCCAAATATAGTCCAAATTATTCGAAATTATAATAAATCCGACCCTTTCTCTAGTCTCATGGTTATTTTTCTTCTTTCAATGCTTGTTTTCATATTCAAATTATGAACATCATCATGTTCAGATTGGATTATCCGAGCCTAATTTTGGTATTTTCCAATTATGGATGCTAGCTTATTATCACAATCGTGTGCCTGTAGCTAAATGTTTTTTACTGCGCTGCTATTAAACAATCAAATCTGTTCATAATCCCATTATAGATGCTTATTATCACAATCACTGACTTCTGATCATACAAGTCATATAAATTGTTGCTATAAATGGATGGTACACCTAGTCCAGACGGCAATCCAAGAGTAAATTGGAAATATTATTTGTTCATCCGGATTGGGTTTCTTTGTTTCCTTCAAATAAAAGTCTCCCTGCTCAAGCGTTTGTTATCGGAGCACTGTCTTATTTTGCTCACATGACATCAATTGGGGCCCTCGCCCGTTTCGGTTCCATGATTGTTGGCTCTCACATATCGGTTGTTTGAAGACAATCAAGGACACATGATTAACATCCCATGGCTCCAATCAAGGACCGAGGATTTAGTCGAATTGTATTGGAATATACACTCCTCCAGCTCAGCTATCCAGCTCAGCATCTAAATAACTAATCTGTTAGTTAGTTTGTTATACAAACAGTTTTGAGTAAACCTCTCTTACAACACACTGTATAGATCTCTCTTCCCTCAACCATGTAAATTAATTCATTTTACTGAAATAGTAAACTGAAATTCCCTGAGTTCTTTCTCTCTTTCTCTCTCTATATTTCAATCAAATGTGATTTGAAGTTCAAAGATTATCATGGTATCAGAGCAGAAATAAATATGCGATCCTAAAACTCATCTTTCTACAACGCTGAAATTCCCGAAAACATTTTCTGCAATAATCTTCATCTTCTTCGTGGAGTCTAAAATTTGAAAATTCAGGTGTATACATTCTTATTCTTCTATTCCATTTCTTCTTTGAAATCTTGATTAATTACAATTGCATATTTTTTCGCAATACTGAAATTTCTTTGATTACAATTGATAACCTCTGCAATTCTGAAAATCTTCTTCAATAATTAGTGATTGATTCAAGTCATATTCTATTGATTGATACTCTTAAACTAGGATAGAAACTAAATTTTTGATTATTCAGTTCTTCTTTCTTAAACCTTAATACATTCTCTTGTTAGAATCATTTTTTATTTTTGCTTGACTATAAACAATCCTTCTCATTCTTTCAAAATGCCTGAAGTTGTGCCTGAATCTGATGATCATGTTAACACTTTGCCTCTGAATCAAGATCCTACAAGTATGTATTATATACATCCTTCTGATGCAAATTATACTCAGATAGTTTTTGTCAAATTCAATGGCAGTGCTTATAGTGATTGGAAACGTTCTATGATAGTTTCATTATCTGCCAAAAATAAGCTGAAATTTGTTGTTGGAAATTTAGAGATTCCTGAAATTGATACAGTTGAATATTCTGCTTGGGAACGTTGTAATAACCTGGTCATTTCTTGGTTAAATCAAGATCACACTGTCAAGAAGAGTGTCTTATTTCTTGAAACAGCTAGAGCAATATGGCAAGATCTAGAAGAAAGATATGGTTTCTCTTCTATGGCTCAACTTTATTCTCTAGAACAGAAACTAGCTGAGACAAATGAAGGAACCTCTAGTATAGCTGAGTTTTACACTCAACTCAAGACTATTTCGGATGAAATCCACGATGCCAATCCATTGCCTTACTATACATGTCACAAATGTACATGTAATTTGACACAGAAAATTCTTACTAGAGACCAAGAACAGAAACTTATTCACTTCATGATGAAATTAAATGATAAATTTTCAACTATCAGAGGCAACATCTTGATGACTAAACCACTTCCTAAGGTAGCTCAAGCCTATAGGATTTTTGCTCAAGAGGAAAGACACAAAGAAGTTGCACAATTATCTACAAACACTGAATCTCTTGCCTTTGCTACTGATGGAAACCACAGATACAAATCCTATAATAATCCTCCTTCAAGATTCAATATCACTAGTAGCAATTCTGTTGGATACGACAAGAATCAGAATATTAGTGGTCAGAAAAGGCCAGGTTCCTACTACTATTGTACACATTGTAAAGTGCCAGGGCACATCTTGGAAAGATGCTTCAAGGTGAATGGTTTTCCCCCAGGCTTCAAAGGATTCAAGGATAAGAGAGTTGTTGCCCTAGCTCCTTCATTAGATGGTCTTACTTCTTCAGATTCCATCACACCACATTCCATTTCAGTGGACCAGTTCAATCAACTTATTTCCTTACTCCAGCAACAATCTTCATCATTTTCTGCTTCCAGAGAGAACTCTGAGACACCAAATCATGCTTTATTAGCAGGTACTCACTGTCTCTTTACAACCTTTAATACTGAATGGTTGCTAGATAGTGGTGCCACAGATCATATTTGTTCTAATTTGAATCTTTTTCACACATATCACCCTGTTACAAACCCTCATCACACCATAAACATCCCTGATGGCAGACAAATCCTGGTCAAGAACATTGTTTCTGTATATCTGAATAAGGACATTCTCTTACAAAATGTCCTTCATATTTCATATTTCATTTTAACCTGATTTATATTCATAAACTATGCAAAGATTTACATTGTACAATCACTTTCACTCATGATCAGTGTTTTCTTCAGGACAACAACTCTCAGACAGGTCACTCAATGCCTCTTGGTAAATTGACTGCTGATCTTTACTATGTTGAAGCTCCTTTAGTACACTCTCCTGCTATTTCTTCTTGTTATTCTGTTGTAGATACTGCTAAGTTGTGGCATCTACGCCTAGGACACTTACCATTTTCTCAAATAAAACATATACTACCTGATTGTAATGTCCAAGCATGTCTACATGATGTAGTCTGTCAAGTCTGTCTTGCTGATAAACAGACTAGGAAACCCTTTCCTCTGAGTAGTATCAAAACTACTAAACCCTTTGAAATGATCCATATGGATGTTTGGGGTCCTTACAAAACAAAAACTCATTCAGGCTGTAATCAGTTTTTGACTATAGTTGACGATTTTACTCGTTTTACTTGGGTTCATTTTGTCAAATACAAATCTGATTGTGTGTATGTTCTGGATACATTCTTTACTTATGTTCAAACTCAATTCAATAGCAAAGTTATTTGTGTAAGATCAGACAATGCTAAAGAATCGGGAGAGGGAGACATGAAACAATTATATGCACAGAGAGGTATTGTTCACCAAACAAGTTGTTCCGACACTCCTTAGCAAAATGGTATTGTAGAACGAAAGCACATGCATCTTTTAGAGACTGCTCGAGCTCTTTTCTTCCATTCCAAAGTGCCTGATAAGTTCTGGGGAGATAGTGTGCTTTGTGCAGCCTACTTGATCAACAGGATGCCTCTTCAAAGCCTTTAGAATGTCACTCCTTATGCTAAACTGTTTCAGAAAGCTCCTTCCTTCAGCCATCTCAAGGTGTTTTATTGCCTCTGCTACCTTTTGGACCTCTAAAGTCAAGAGATCCGAATTTCAACCCATGGAACATCCTGGTGTTTTTGGGCTACTCAGTTACTCAAAAAAGGTACAAGGTCCTAGATTTGACAAGCAATACAATGGTTATTTCCAGGGATGTCACTTTCTATGAGAGACATTTTCCCTTTCATTTGTCTTCCCCCTCACACACCTCTCATCCTGATCCTATCTTTGTCCCTCATTCTACTTATGATTTCTTTGCTCATGATTATCCTCCCACTAACACTTCTATACCTACCTCTCCTACTCCTTCTCCCTCCTCTCCTGTGTCCTCTCCTTCCTCACCTTATTCATATTTTGTTTCCGAGCCTTCTCCTCTCATTGATATCAGTGTTATCTTACCTGCACATGCTCCCCCCAGATCTTCTAGTAGGCCTCATAAACCCCCTTCTTATTTATCTGATTATCATTGTCATTTGACCACAAATCCTACTTCCCTATCTCCACATTGGTGTAACTTGGTTGATTACTCTTCATATCCCTCTCACCACAAAGCCTTTCTTTCAGTTCCTTCATTTGACATTAAAGAACCAGTTTCCTAGAATGAAGCCTCTTTTAAACCTGAGTGGGTCTCTGCAACGGATAAGGAAATCAAGGCTCTTACTGACAATCACACATGGGATTTAGTCCCTCTTCCTGTTGGCAAGAAAGGCATTAGCAACAAGTGGGTTTATAAGGTTAAACTCAATGCAGATGGTAGTCTTGAGAGATGCAAAGTTAAGCTAGTAGCTAAAGGTTACAACCAAAGATATGGTGTTGACTATGAGGAGACTTTCTCCCCTATGGTCAAAATGGCTACCATTAGGTGTCTTCTTGCTTTAACTGCTCATAAACATTGGCCCATCTACCAACTTGATGTTAACAATGCATTTCTACATGGAGATTTGCTTGAAGAGGTGTACATGAAAGTGCCAGATGGTTTCCCTAATGCTCTAAATCATGTTTGCAAACTTAATAACTCTCTTTATGGACTTAAGCAAGCTTCAAGAGAGTGGTTGGCCAAGCTTGTGGAAGCATTAAATGCTCAAGGATTCGTACAATCTAAGAATGACTACAGCCTTTTCATCAAGAAGCAAGATCATCTTATAGCCATAGCAGCTGTTTATGTAGATGACATCTTTCTCACTAGGACTGATTCTGCTTCTATCACAGCCTTGAAACACCACCTTCACACTACCTTCAGCATCAAAGATCTAGGGATCTTACACTATTTTCTGGGTATTGAGGTGGGTTATGTTCCTGAAGGTATAATTCTCAGCCAAAAGAAATTCACTAGGGAGCTCTTAGCTTCATGTGACCTTGATTTGTCCAAAAGGCTATTACTCCACTGCCCACTACAATGAAACTTCAAGCCACTAATGGCACTCTCCTCTCTAATCCTAAGCATTATAGGTCCCTTGTTGGCAACCTGAATTTTCTCACCAACACTCGACCTGATTTAACTTTTACTGTTCAAACATTAAGCCAATATATATATGCAAGCTACTATATCTTCTCACATGGCTGCTTTGCTCCACACGTTGAGATATGTTAATTGTACACAAGGGCAAAGTATCCTTTAGACTCTGATTGGGCAGCCTGTCTTGTATCAAGAAAGTCCATCACTAGATATCTTCTATTGTTTGGTACATCTCCTATTTCATGGAAATCTAAGAAGCAAAGTACAATTAGCAAATCATCTTCTGAGGCTGAATATCGAGCCATGGCTTCAGCTGCTACTGAAGCTACTGAAGTTACTTGGGTGCTTTTCACATTGCATGTAATCCTGTTTTCCATGAACGCACCAAACACATCGACATCACTGTCATTTCACACGTGATAAGGTCCTAAAAGGTATCCTTTAACTTGCCTACTGCTTCTCAACTGACAAATGTCTTCACCAAATCCCTTTCCTCTCCACAATTCAGGCTGTTATTGTCCATGTTGGATTCGGTTGATCATTCTTCTCCACCTCCTCCCAACTTGAGGGGGGTGGGGGGTATTGGAGTATACACTCCTCCAGCTCAGCTATCCAGCTCAACATCTAAATAACTAATTATGTTAGTTTGTTTGTTAGTTTGTTATACAAACAGTTTTAAGTAAACCTCTCTTACAACACACTGTATATATACCTTTCTTCCCTCAACCATGTAAATTAATTCATTCTACTGAAATAATAAACTGAAATTCCCCGAGTTCTTTCTCTCTTTCTCTCTCTATATTTCAATCAAATGTGATCTGAAGTTCACAAATTATCAAATTGAGGATCAAATTGCTGCTCTAGAGAATAGAATCCTTGATATTGATACAATTACAAACGTTAGAGAACGAAATCTTGGAGAAATCCAAGACCGAAAATATGCTCAATTTGATATGTGGCAGTGGTTAAAGTGAAAAAAGACATATTGGGCTCAAAACTCGAGATCGCGATCACTCAAAGAGGAAGATAAGAACACAAAGTATGTCCATGCCATAACAATAGTATGAAGAAAAGCAGAAACATAATTAATTCTTTTCATACTAATTAATGATCCCAGTGCCATTAAGAAAGAAGTAGTTCATTACTTCAAACAAATATTCAGAGAAGATTGTTTCTCACGACTTTCACTAGATTGACCAGGATAAAAAATTCCTGCTAACCGAAAGATTCTCTCACGAGGAAATTGATGCAGTCGTGGACTCTTATGATGGTTCTAGATTCTCTGAGCCCGGCGGATTAAGCTTTAGATTTATTAGAAGTTCGTGGGATGTGATAAAAGGCAAAATATATAAAATTGTGGATGAATTTTGGTACACATGAAGACTCCCGCTAGGCTCTAACACAACCTTCATTGCTCTAATTCCCAAGCTTAATAATCCAATGGGATTCAAAGATTATAGGCCAATAAGTATGGCTGATTGTATTTATAAAATCATTACAAAACACCTTGCTCGTCGGCTTCAACGAGTGATAAGCTCTTTGATTGGTCCTCACCGATCCTCTTTTATTTAAGTTATGCAAATCCTTGATAGAGCCCTAATTTCTAGTGAGTTAATAAACTCGTGTCGATGCCGAAATTTCAAAGCAACCATCCTCAAACTTGATTTCCACAAGGCGTTTGATAACGTTTCATGGAGTTACCTTGATTGGGGCCTTCAGCAAATGGACTTCCCGTTTTAATGGAGGCAATGGATTAGAACTCTATTGTGTCGGCCTCTGCATCCATATTGATAAATGGATCTCTAACTCTCCTATTTAAAATACAACGAGGCCTCCGCTAAGGTGATCCCCTCTCACCTTTCCACTTTGACCGTGTCGTAGAATCTCTTAGTTTGTTATTTCAACGAGCAACTTCTCTAAACCTATGGGAAGGCATTCAAGTTGGCCGTGAAGGTGCATCATTTTTTCAACTTCAATACACCAATGAGACCTTTGTCTTTTGTCCCCGCAACTAGATCAACTCATTATACCAAAAGAGTCCTTATCTTATTCCATCAAGCGTCGGTTCTTCGAGTGAATTTTCACCAATATTCCATATTTGGCACTAATATCAAACACTCACAGTTACATCACTTGGCCTCATCTCTCCTATATAACGTTGAGAAATTTTTGTTCATATATCTCAGATTGCCTATAGAGGCAATGTTGCTTTTCTTGACTTATGTGATCCAATTATCGACCGATTGAATAAGAAACTTTCCTCTTGGAAAGGCAATCTCTTATCGATTGCATGTCATATAACTCTTATAAAAGCTTCATTGTCCAGCTCCTTCTCTATTATATGTCAATTTTCCCCATTCCTAAAGGAATCATCAACAAAATGATTAAAATTAAACGACAATATTTGTAGAGTTATAACTATGACATAAGATCATTGCCTCTTGTTTCTTGGTATCTCATGGAAATGACGAAATCACTTGGAGGATTAAATATTGGAAATTTGCAACGGAAAATTTTGGCTTTATTATTTCAGTGGTTCTGGAAATATGGAATGAGCCAAATTAATTAGGGCAAAATGTTATAAAACTGAAATATTTCTATGGGTTGTCCTTTTCTCTACTGGACATATCCACGCAAAATCATGGCGGGCCTTGGAAGGCTTGGGGTATTCGATCATAAATATCCAATCCGGTCGATCTAATTCATGATATGATCGATCCCATTCATTAAATTGGATACCTGATCCGATTTATTAGTTTTTGGATATTTACGATCGGATATCTGATAATTTTCGGACCGGATACAGATTGGAAATATTCATTTTCGAATATTCGAAACATTGATATTTTTTTGGATGTTCAATCCAAAAATATATGTTTTTAAGACTGGATATCCTAAATATCCGATGATCTGACTGAAACTTATTTTACGAACTTTTCCTTTGAAAAATTCAATTATTAGTTTACGTATATCCGATCTGATATGAAATTTTGGATATTCGATGTTTTTTGATCAGATTCGGATCACATATTTCTTGACCCGAGCATTTGGATTTGGATCGGGTTATCTGAAATTAACACCTCCATGGAAGGCCATCTACACCGCAATTGTACAGCACCCCTTGCATAAATCAGTAGGCTTGTTAAACATAAGAAGGAAATTGGGGGTAGGGATAATACCTTATGACATGATATATGGGTCGATGATCGGCCCATAAAAATTCTTTGGCCCTGATTATTTCTTCTTTCTCCTACCCCTAATGTTTTGATATCATAATCTGGCTTTTGGGATGGTTAAGATTGGAAGTGGGCTATCTATTGTAAACGAGTCTTAAGACCCCAAGATATCCTTGAAGAAAAGTTGCGTAAATTTATCCTCAACAGTTTTATGATTTCTCCGGGCCGGTCGGATTCTTTCATATGGCTTCCCCACAAAACAAACACTAGTACTGAATAGACAATTTGCGTCGGATGCGAGGCGCTTATTTGCGTCGGATATGGGTCCAAAGCCACAGGCCTTGACGCAGATTAGAATACAGGATCTGCGTCGGACAATGGCGCGACGCATGTAATTAGCTATCTGCGTCGGACCCCGCCTACCATACGACGCAGATGACTCCTCTCCCATGTCATAGAGGCAAGACTCATCTGCGTCGCATGAAGACTAAAATGCGATGCAGATGACTCATGTGCATCACACATAGCACTACATGCGACGCACATGAGGCTTATCAATCCCAGCAGCCAAGCTCACATGCGTCGCATGTAGTGCTATGTGCGACGTACATGAGGTTAATCAACCCATGAATTTAATCATTCATCATCAGCATAATTCACGCACAATTCATCCACAACAAAATAATGAAATTCAAATCAGCAATTCAGAAACTAAACTTGAAAAAAGTTGAATTTTTAGATTGGATATAAAATTGTATTTTTACGAAACCTAATTACAGAATAATACAAAAATTACAAAATAATACAAAAATTATAGAATAATACAAAAATTACAGAAAATAAAAATAAGCAAATCAATGAAAGGAAAAAAATTCAATTACACAGTTACAGAAATTATACAAAAACATAAATTTTTACATCCGATGAGATGCAAACTAAAAAAAAGTTAAACCTGACCTTTTCCTTGAATTTCTAGAAGAGCAGTAAAACTAATTACAAAATCATGCCTCTTCATCTTCATCCTATTCAAACTCAAAATCAGTGGATTGAAAGTTGAATCTCGAACAACGAATTCAAGGCTAATGCTCGACGCTAGCCTGATGAACGAAAAAAGTTCTCTCTGATGGACATGAAGTGGAGAGTAAGAGGGGAACAAGATGAGAACATATGCGAACTCAATTTCCTATTCTCGTCGCCTTCCTGCCCATTCCTATTCAATTACCCTTGCATTTTTTTCCTTCTTCACCCTCCACCATCAATTTCAACCCTAATTTCCGGAAAAATTAATCGTATCTTCAATAAACTCAATCTCAGGTACACAAAACCCTAACTTACTCTTCTCGCGATTGAAAATTAGGGTTAACTTTTCTTCTTCCTTTTTCCCCCAATAAATTAGGGATTGAAAAGGTAGATAGCTTCAGATCCAGTGAAACAGCAAGTTAGTGAAGAAAATCCGTGGATCTCCGTCACGTAGAGAGCAGTAGCTTACTTTTGAGCCTGCAGTAAGTGAATGAAACAAATTCGAAAAATGGAAAAATGAGAGAGAGGGAGGGGAAAAGTGATGAGAGACGCTGCTCATGTCTTTTAGGGTTTGAGGGTGAGAGGGTGTGAGAGAGAGACGTCGTGTTTTTAGGGTTTGAGGGTGAGAGAGAGACACGAGAGCTTTAAAAAAAACGCGTTAGGGTTAAAAATAAGTGAGTTGGGCTTTCGGGTTAATCTGCGTCGGATGGGCCAAGGGGTCCGACGCACATTAGCCTTTTGCAACACACATAAGTTAAGTGCGCCGCAGATAGGGCTTCAAATTTTGCGTCGTATGGGCCTTAGTGTCTGACACACATGAGCTATATGCGTCGCACATCAGTAGGGTACGGCACATATAGCTCGTATCTGGTGCTTATGCAATGATGTTTTGCGTCACACTCTTCATAACATGCGATGCAAATTAATTTTTTGCGTCGTTTTGCCTTTCATGCGACGTAAATGGGGAGACGCAAATCGTCATTTTTCTACTAGTGAAAAGACTTATATGTGAAATCATTCATCATGAAAATAACAAAACTTTCGTCTGAACTCACTTCATTTAAAGGTTTGTGGCGTGGTTTGATTCCCCAATGAATTGAACTTTTCACATGGTTCTCTCTTCTTGGAAAACTTAATACAAAATCAAAACACATCTCTTTAGGTATGATTGCAAGTGCGGAAGCTTTATGTATCTTTGCAAATCAAATATAGAAAATTCTGATAATTTGTTACTACATTGCAAATTCGCATGGAGTCTTTGGTTTTGGTGGCTCAATAGATGGGGGCTCCTTTGGTCTTCTCACCTCTAATTGAGTGAGTTGTTCAAACAATGGACATTTTGACAAATTAGAGAGAAGAGATGTTGTATTATTATGCCTCCATTAACTACAATTACATTACTTATATATAGAACATAACATAAACTTAACCTAATAAATTTAACCTAATGGGCCTTACCCGTAAATATTGACCTACGGTTCAATATCTTCTAACACTCTCTCACAATTGTAACGGTAGTAAAACGAACGTTATAATTGGACAAATAAAAAAAAACATCACTAAAAATAAAATCGACCCCAAATTCTTCAAATCTTCAATTCTTCAATTCTTAAAATCTTCAATTCTTCAATGGACAAACCTCATCTCAAGGTACAAGGAGAACCCATAAACCGTGTCTCACGACACACGGAGAGCCAAAACATGTCTCACAATCTGTTTTGAAACAGATCTGAAATTGAGACCAAAGAACCATTTTTTTTTTGAAAGTTGTGATGGAATTATCATGATCACAGAAACAAAAGAACTAATTTTCGATGGAATGAACATCATCGACAATTTTTAGACGAAACTGATCTGTTTTGAAACAAATTTGAAATAAAGATTAAATAAAATAATGCCACCAAAGTGGTGCTTTTTCAGATTCCTTTTGAAGAGATGAATAAAAGAAAGTAATAATAACACACCTTAATAAAAAAAACCAACATCAATATTTTAATTAGTCCATTATAAGTCTCACATGAGACAAAATAATGAAGATGAAAAGGACATAAGAAATCACGCACTACTTCGTACTTTTTTTTTTGGAGAAAAAAAATGATTCAGAAGGTTAGAGATAAAAGCATAGGTGAATAGCACAGCGGAGGAGGCACATACAAGAAGATAGGAATACTTCCTAAAAGATAGGAATACAAGTTAAGAAAAATAATCCTAACAAATCATGCCTAGAATATCTCAACACCCCCCTCAAGTTGGAGCACAGGGAGCAAAAATGCCCAACTTGGACATCAGAATATCGAATTGAGACTTGCCAAGCGCCTTGGTGAAGATGTCGGCCAACTGAGCGGAAGTAGGAACATAAGATGGAGCAATCAGTCCATCCTTGATGGCATTCGAACAAAATGACAATCAACTTCAATGTGCTTGGTGCGTTCATGAAACACCGGATTGTTGGCAATATGAACAGCCGACTGGCTGTCACAGAATAGAGCAATCGCCTGAGGATGCTGAACACCAAGACTCAAAAGAAGCCCCTTGAGCCACTTAAGCTCACAAGTAATAGCCATCATAGACCGATACTCGGCCTCAGCAGATCAGAAGACAAAGAAATAGTGTGTTGTTTCTTAGTTTTCCAGGAAATAGGGGAACCACCCAGGTTGACAAGCCAACCAGACAATGAGCGTCGCGTAATAGGGCAGGCAGCCCAATTAGAATCACACCAACCCTGTAGAGAAAGATCGCTATCAGCGCGAAGAAGGATACCCTGCCCAAGGGTACCCTTCAGATAGCGCACAATACGAACCGCGACCTCCTAGTGAGCCACATGAGGAGCCTGAAGAAACTGAGACAGGATGTGCACAGAATAGCCGAGATCAGGACGAGTAACAACCAAATAGATGAGACGACCAACAAGTCGGCGATAGCGCTCAGGGTAATCAAACAAGGGACCCTCATCATGTGTGAGACGATGATTTTGCTCCATAGGAAAACCACACGGCTTTGCGCCCAGCAAACCAACCTTCGAAATGATATCAACAGTATACTTGCGTTGACAAAGAAAGAGCCCAGACGAGCTTCTAGCAACCTCAATGCCCAAAAAATATTTTAGAGCCCCCAAGTCCTTCATTTCAAAACAATTGCTGAGATATGCTTTGAACAAAGCTAATGCAGCGGAATCATTCCCATAAATAATAAGATCATCAACGTAAACCAACACATTGATCTGAATGGAGCCACGAGTAAAGGTGAACAAAGAGTAATCAGAGTATGATTGCAAGAACCCATAGCCTTACAAAGCCGTGACCAATTTCGCACACCAACACTGGGGAGCCTGTTTTAACCAATATAAAGATTTACGCAAGCGACAGACAAGATTAGGATCAGAACCAGCAAAGCCAGGAGGAAGTGTCATGTAAACCTCCTCATCAAGATCGCCATGTAAAAAAGCATTATGTACATCCATCTGGTGAAGCTCCCAATTTTTGGAAGCAACAATAGCAACGAAAGCCCGAACTGTAGTCATCTTGGCCACTGGAGCAAAAGTCTCGGTATAATCAATGCCCGCCTGCTGATGATTGCCAAAGACAACCAAACAAGACTTGAGACGTTCAATACGTCCATCGAAATGATATTTGATGCGATAAACCCACTGACTACCCAAAGCATGTTTTCCCGGGGGAAGGGGCTCAAGGGTCCAAGTGCCATTGTCCTCAACAGCCTAGATCTCCTGTTGCATGGAGGCCCGCCAGTCTTCATGTTTCATAGCCTCTTTGAAAGAATGTGCTTACTATTCAGAAATAAGAGCTGCAAGAAACTTCCAGTAACTCACAGAATAATTGTCTAATTTACATAGTGAGTCAAGGGATAAGGAGTACCTGAAGGATAAGAGGAAGGGAGAGAAGGAGATGACGAACTTATAACGGGAGTACTGAAGGCATGGGTGACGTAGTCGCAAAGGCGAGTGGAGGGTATTTTGTCACGAAGCCCACGACCCAAGGCCGTAGGCGGAGAATAAGGAGAAACCGGATCAGAGGGGGGAGAAGTGTGGACCGCGTCAGTAGACGGTGAAGGGGCGGCAGAAGAAGGCCCAAAAGAGAGAGGCGGGTGAGGGGTAGAGAATGGGACAAATGCAGAAGGCAAATCTAGGCCAGGCGCGGAAGAGGGGCGCGCGCGCGGATCGATAGCAAGGGGGTTTGTGGGCTGGGCCGAAGAAGAGGGTGAAGGAAAAAAATGAAGAGGAGCGGCGGGGATGGGCTGGGCAGGAGGAATTTTATGGGGCGTATTTTGTGGCTGGAAAGAAGGGATAGAAAGAGTGTCGGGTGGCTGGGTTGAACATGAGGGTGGGGGCAAATTTTGTGGGGCGTCATATTCGTCGAAATCATAGTGAATGTAGGGGGTGTCGGGAAACATTTCTTGCGGAGCTATGTTAACATCTTCTGGAGACAAAAATGGAAAAGTAGCCTCAAAGAACTCATCATCTCTAGAGACAAAAAAATTCACGAGTGTCAAGATTATACAACTTCCACCCCTTTTTGCCAAAAGGATAACCCAGAAAAAGACATTTACGGCTACGACTAGCAAATTTATCCCCCTTTGTTTTTTGATTATAAGCTAAAGCAAGACAACCAAAGACACGAATAGCATCATAGGCAGGAATTCGACCAAATAAGCATTCAAAAGGAGACTTGCCATTGAGTAATAAAGACGAAGTGCGATTAATGAGATGAGCAGCAGCAAGAACAGATTCCCCCAAAAAATAAATAGGTAAGTGAGCTTGAAGACGTAAGGCACTGGCTACATTTAGAATATGTTGATGTTTACGTTCTACCCTTTCGTTTTGTTCTGGGGTACCCACACAAGAAGTTTGAAAAAGAATGCCAGTGGCTGAAAAATACTCATTTAAGCAATTGAATTCAATTCCGTTATCACTTTGGACAATTTTAATGGTTTTAGAAAATTGACGATCAACCATAGCAACAAAGGACATAAAAACAGCAAACACCTCCAATTTATGAATCAAAAGATATGTCCATACAGGTCGAGAATAGTCATCAACAATTGTTAAAAAATAACGAGCACCACTAGAGGAAACATGCCGATATGGCCCCCATAAATCACAATGAATTTTCTCAAAAATACGAGAAGCACGAGTATCACTAGAAGGAAATTTGTGTCTGGAATGCTTGGAACGAAAACAAATCTCACAATTAGGATCTAAACTACCCTTATTATTGCAGAGAGGAGGGAGTAAGTGTACGACTTTTTCAGAGGGATGGACCATGCGGCAATGCCAGAGCTCCAAAAACGAAGTGGAAGACAGAAGAGAGACATGATGGATGGAATCAGTGCCGGTAAAGTAGTATAAGTCATCCTTCCTAATCCCCATTCTAATCAGCGCCTTCATGGGGTCCTGTATGACACACATAGAAGAAGTAAATTGAACATCACACTGTAAATCATCGCTAAGTTGCGACACAGAAAGTAAATTGCAGTTCAAATTTGGAACAAAAAGAACATTCTTAAGAGTTATATGAGACGTTAAGCAAATCGAACCAACTATGGTGGAAACAACATAAGTACCATTGGGAAGGCCAACCGGACAGTCAAAATATTTAACATCAAATAACCAAGAATCATTACCAGTAACATGATGAGTAGCACCAGTATCTATAATCCAGAAAGTGTTATCAAACGTACCATTCAAGCGGTTAGAAGACACAGGAGCACTACCAAATAGGCCCGCAAGAGCCTTCCACTGATCTGGGCTGAAGAGAGGAGTCGCGGAGCTGCTGCCCAGTACGGTGGAGGCAACACCCGAGCTGTTGGAAGCAGCCAGAACAGGCCCGGCAGCCACGGTGTTGGCGCGAGCAGGAGGCTTGCCGCGGCCAGCACCCTTATTTCGGTCAGGTTGATATCCATGTAACTCGTAACAGTGAGAGGCCCCATGGCCCTTCTTTTTACAATGAGTGCAAGTAAGGTGGGCCCAACAGGAAGAGGTATTGTGGCCTTGCTTGTGACACTGCCCACATATGGGTCGAGAGGACCCACGGCCAGCAGGTGGGGGGCCGCGAACAGAGAAGCCGAGAGTTTCGGTACGCTTGTCAAGAGGGGCGGATTGGGAGGTTCGAACCATTTCATCTTGTATGGCAAGATGATAGGCACGATCAAGGGTCGGCAAGGGTTCCATGGATAAAATATTAGAACGCGGATTACCATAAAATTCAGAATTCAAGCCTATCAAAAACTCATGCAATCTAGAGGTTTCACACCGTCGATTATGAAGATCATCAGCAGTACATTTAGCACAACAAGACATGTGATAAGGGATTCAAGGAGAGAAAGTTCCTCCCATAAAGCATTCAATTGACCGAAATATGTGGAAATAGACATGGTACGGGTTTGTTCACAATGGGCAATAGATGATTTTATTTGTTGTATGCGAGGTCCATTAACAATAGAAAAACGTTGACGAAGATGATCCCATAAACGTTTAAGAAACCCGCTCTTGATACCATGACAGAATGTAGAAGAAGGAAGAAGATTTAATTTGTTATTATTAACGTGAAACAATCTCCCTGTATATTAATAGGGAGGCACATACAAAAAGATAGGAATACTTCCTAAAAGATAGGAATACAAGTTAAGGAAAATAATCCTAACAAATCATGCCTAAAATATCTGAACACATTTCCTTCCTATAATGCATTCTTGAAAAACGTTTGGGCTGCTTCCTTTTCCATTATATTGTGGACAATTTGAAAAGAAATGAACTCTAGAATTTTCTCCGACACTCTCTCATCCTTTGATCATCTCCAAAAAATCAATACTCATAAGATTGAGTTGGTGGATCAAGGGTTGCAGTGACCATCCCTTCCCCCGCTACACTCAAGATTTTACTCAATTTATCTTGCCTCTCAGAGGGGGGGAGCTTCTTCTAGTAAAGATTCCGGTAAAATGGTGTATGTTTTGATGATAATGGGGTCCTTGGAACCTCAATTTTATTCTGTATTTCATAAGAAATGCAGCTAAATTTGATACGGGTTTCACCATTCTTTATAAGTATAGGGAATCCGATGTTGTCGCAGACATTCTAGATAAGCAAGGACTACCCGGAGTTAATGAATTCATAGCTTGGCTTGGAAGTGCTTACCTTTGATTTTTTTTCCAGTTTCATCTCATCATCTGTAAGCTGCTATTTACTATTTCGATGTCTAACTTTCTTTAATTGTAAGGCTCAATGGAGGCTCAACGTAACGTTGGACTTTAAGAATTACTGAAAGTTACTTAAATTAAAAAAGAAAGGGAAATTTCCTCAAGTACGCCTAAGGTTTGACGTAATTCTCAAATTACCCCTCACATTTGGGAAATTCCCCAGATACCCCCGAACTTTGACTTTGTGCTCAAAATCCCCTTACTATTGACGGAACCCTAACGTCGTTAGGGTTTCTTACTCTTTTTCCTCTCCATCTTCATCTTCTTCATCTCTTCTCTCACAATCCTCCATTAATGACACCTTAAACTTTCAATTTTCTCCCTCTTCTTCCACCTACATGCCTCTCCTCTCCTTCCCATCTTCATCTTGTGAATTTCCCCCATTTTTTTATTATGGTGAAGTTAATTCTCTCTCCTTGTTAATTTTCCCCAAATTAATGATGGTTATTGTTGTTGTTCTTATTATTGAAGCTGCCATGTGAATTTCTGGGTTTTAAAAATGGGTTTTATACACCATTTTCATGGATGTAGTCATAGAAAATTGGCCTAGGTTTTATTTTCTACTTCTTGGTGTTGGGGGGTTGGGTTTTTTGAGTTTTGTGCTTGAATGTTATTCTGAGAGCAACGAGAAATGAAGTTGAAGGGGGTGTGAAGTTTAGGAGAGAGAGAGATGAAGAAGATAGAGAAGAGGGGTTTGAGAGGGATTGAAAAAGGATTTATGGGAGACATGGGTATGAAGAGAGATGAAGAAGAAGAAGATGGGAGGAGAGATAAAGGCATGTAGGTGGAAGGATAGGGAGAAAATTGAAGGTTTAAGGTGCCATTAATAGAGGATTGTGGGAGAAGAGATGAAGAAGATGAAGATGGAGAGGAAAAAGAGTAAGAAACCCTAACGGTGTTGAGGTTCCATCAATAGTATGGGCATTTTGAGCACAAAGTCAAAGTTCGGGGGTATCTGGGGAATTTCCCAAATGTGAGGGATAATTTGAGAATTACGTCAAACCTCAGGGGTACCTGAGGAAATTTCCCAAAAAAAAATTATGCTTTTCTTTCATCTTGTTCTCCTCCATATGTCAATGTCTTTACCCCTTTACGTGGATTTTTATTCCTCATCGTTGGTATTACTTTTCTATTTTTAGAGTCTAGCTAAATTGGATGATGATCTGGATTCAAGAGGGTTTAGGATTCTTCATCAAGTTCGATGAATATAATTATACCACAAAATCTGATTGTTAAGGCCTCCACTTAAAAAGATGCAAACACATCAAAGTACACTGCTCGCATCTAACTTAAAGCGGTGGAGTTGGACATGTGCTTGAGCATGCTTAAAATTAATTGCTTCTATTGGGTAAATTGTGTTAACGCTCTAAGTAATACTTCTCATATTTAATTTAGAAGGATTTAATGTACTACTCATATTAACAAGATGCATCTTTCCTTTAGAAAGAATGTGTGTTGGTTTATGAGAATAATTGTTCGCCCTAGATGCGCATCGGTGACGATAGACTCAACCCTGTAAGAGGTCGGGATGTTACAAATGGTATCAAAGCAACCTTGCAAAAATATGCTAATTTTATGGATTTAAGATATTAGGTCAGTCGTCTAATGGGGGAGGATTATGGGGCTATATCACAGGGTGCAGTCAAATATGTGATTGAGTTCCAGGTTAGGGCTACCTATAGGTTATTTTTGAGGGAAGACAAAATGCGTCGGAAAAACTTATGTTGGTTTATGAGGACATTTATTGGCCTTATATGTCACTGGTGACGAGAAACTCCAAGAGGTCATCAATTCTAAGACTACTTTCAGACAAGCACACTTAAACTTTGAAATAACTTAGAAAATGAGCTTCCCAAAAAAATATGCATCTTGTTGGTATAAGTAGTTTGATAAATCATTTTGAAAACACTCATGAGGGTTACTACACTCTAAATCATTGATTTATAGATCTCAATTATCATTGTTGATATCATATGATTTAATATTAATGATATTCTTCTCCCAAAAGAAAATTTATCAAGCAACGTGCATTGAGAAATTTTTTTACGCTTTTACATTCATATTAAATAATTGCTCCGTTATTTGTTTATTGCAATATTTTGACTTTTCTATTATTCATAGACCATAGTTCACACTTTGATTGTATATGATGATCTATAGACAAGGATATAGATAGTCATATGAGATATTATTTGATCCGTCTCAACGTGTATTTTTATAATATTTCATTTGCTTAATTTTTACAAATACATAACTAAAATTATTAATGGTCAAAGTTGTGCATCGACAAATGTGAAAATCCAAATATTATAATTGAAAAAAAACGGAGTAAGTAATATATTTCTAACGATATAATCTAATTAATACTATATTCTCATTAGCTTTTACGATCAAAATTTTTAAATAAATAAAGATAAATCTTACTAACTTAACCTCAAAAAATGAAAACGATGCTTACATTAAGGCTCCGTTTGGTACGGTGTAAAATATTTTCCATGAAAATGAGTTTTCCTTTTCCTTTCATTTTCCGTTGTTTGGTTTGATAAGGGGTGTAAAACAAGATTTCCATCAAGGGAATTTTAGGTGAAAATCATTTTCCTTTCAAAAAGAAGGAAAAATACATTTTCCTCCCTCTTCCTTAGCAACCTTTTACTATCCTCTTATACATCATCTCCCTTACCCTTCCATTTTGCTCTTTTCCATAACTTTTTTTACATTGAACCAAACAAAGGAAGATTAGCTTTGTATTTGAATTTCCATTGTGAAATGTTTTACATAAAAAAATCATTTTACATTGAAAATGTTTTACATCCAACCAAACGGAGCCTAAAATTAGGAGACCAACAAAATCACGAGATAAATATTTACTTTTACCGTTATACCCACAATGACTACAACAAAAAACCCTTTCTTTTTCTAAAATTATTACATGCAACATTAAAAGCACCTCAAATATTAAAAATCCATGAGGTAGAAATTTGGAAGAAGCTAGCAAAGAAACAAATAGTTAGATATGAGGTTTGACTGAGATGGACACATAATGTCATAATGAGGCGAGATTCTCGCGGGATGGCCAAAACGGTATTATTCTCTTCTTTCTTCTTCTCCTCTTCCTCCTTAAGGTAAGGAGAGAATATTTCATACTATACACTCTTCAAAGTTAAAGGTCCCAACCTCCCAGCAAAAAGCATATTAATACTTCTATTACATTATCCTATGTACTTATTTAATACTTTTTATTACTTATTAGTAGTAAGTATAAATTTTAATGTTTTCTCTAATATCATCATTTTATAATAAGGTTCACACGTGTCAACGGACGTGACATATCATGGCTTTTGTACGTACTACTACTACGCTAGTAGTATGATAGTAAAAAAAAATTATAAATTGAGTGGCCAGTTTTCATTAAATATTTTCTGGATTTTAAAAGGCAAAAAAGAAGGGGGGGGGGGCAAGGAGTCACTATAAACCGATACGAATTTAGGAGAGAGAAAGTAGGGCACAAGAGTCGAGCAAATGATTTTGTAATCCATTGCTTTATGATTGACGCCTCTCTGACCCTCCCTCACTTTCTCTCACTATCTTCTAATGAGACTATAGAGCCTTGATAACTCTAGTACCAACGTTGCTATATTTATTCGTTGGGTAATCTACTCACTATTAATAGAAACATTATAATATTATTAATTATGTAAGTTAGATTTTACTATCATCAGACATTACTTACCATTACTTTCTATTAGTGGTGGGTATATACCTGATGGGTAGACTAATTATTTTTCCTCTAGGACTTTGGAAAATATAAAGCTATATTTATCTATCGAGTAATTTAGTTCGTAATTAAATGTTACATACTGACTAGCAAAATAAATTTCCGTTATATGGGTAGGAAAAAAAATGTTCATTCTCTAAGAGACTATTCAATTATAATGGGTAGAGTTGTAGTGAAATCCACCACGACGATAATGAATTATTCAATTATCTTAAAGACAGATAAGTAATCTACTAATGAATTAGGCCCTATTCTTTTATCAATTTTCCAGAAGTACCAGCAATTTTGCCTTGTTCTTTTATCTATTTCTTAGAAGTACCAGCACATACATTTTAACAAGGTAGCTAGTTTATCATCCCAAATATACATAATTACACATTTTTATACATAGATACTAGATGTAGCACCCTTCTTGCTATTTTTTTTTTCACATCCATGTTGGACTCGTTATTCCATGTCCTCAATTATATCTGTGCAAATTATATTGATATAATAGTAGAACACCCTTTAATTTTACAACTGTAAAAAAAACCTTTAAAAAAGTTACTGTGTTTCTTTTTTTATTAAACTACTAATTAAACATGTAAAGGTGTATGCATGAATTGTGCTACTAGGGTTATTTCTCGTGTCACCTCTACCGGGTAAGAAGGGCAGATTAGATTAGTCTGATTATCATAAATTTAGGGTCTTATATAAAAGATATACTTCCTCCTTTTCGGTTTCATAATAGATGCCACATTGTACATTTTTGGATGTTTCAAAATAGATGCAACAATGTTTTTTTCCCCTTATTTAGTAACTTTTGCCTTATACTTTTACTATTTTACCCTTACTAACTTGTTTTAAGTACACTAATATACTTCACTTTATATGTGGTCTTCAACAGTTTTTTTTCCCCCTCCTTTTCACATGGGGACCACTACAATTAATCTATTTCACTTTATACTACTTAAACATGCTTAGGAAATTTTGCCTTGGAGTCCGTTTTAACAACAATGTGGCATCTATTATGAAATGGTGGAAGTATATATTTTTTTAGGGTAATGTTATATGTAGCCCTTACGGCTAAGGATAAGCATTAAATACATTTCTTAAAATGGAAACAGTTTAAGAATTCAAGACAAAATTACACATCATTTAAGGTAATAAATGCTTGATTCAAGTTTTTATTTTCATTTTAAGTTTCTTATACGTAGTCCTAATGGCTATGTATATGTTTTTTTTAATGAAGAAAGAAATGGTTTAGGGGAGTACCATAAATGATAAATCATAATGTTATGCAAATAGGCAAGTGCATGAATGTGTGTGTCTGAGAAGGGTGTATGGGGATGAGGAGCCAAATTGATTACGACCATACTGTCCCTTATGAAGGGCAGTCCTGTCATTGTCAGCCCCGTTCCCGGCATTTAAGGTCACCTCCCGAGAATTTCTCCCTCATCTTCTACTACTTTGTTACTATTATCATTCTCTCTCTTTAAGTATTTCTAACCTTTCTTTCATTCTAGTAGTGATAGTTGTAGACTAGTAACTTGTAACTTTGTAAGTACATAGCCAACATAGGTCATACTAGCTGTGCCAAAGAAATTTGGCATTGCCCAAGTGGTTTGTTCTTCTTTTTCAAACTTGCTTATACTTGTTCATTCGTCCTTATTATATTACCACTACAACTAATACATCCAACTGTTCTAGTTTAAGATATCATATATACTTGGAAGACTTTGTCTTCATTGTGCACAAAATAAAGTAGGTAATTATGAGTGCATGCAAAAAGTTGTGTATTATTTCTATAATGTGAACTGTGAAGTCACAAAATCTATAATATTAGTTGTATTCGTTAAAGTCATGGAAGATAATGTCAATTACTTAGAAATCAAATCTTTTCTACATTATTTGCTCTTCGACTCCCTTTATATATATATAAAAAAAAAAAAAAAACAGAATCTACCATATGCAACAAAGTTTTTTATATATTTTTTTTGTCTTGAGAGTATGTTAGAGGATACTGGACCATAAATCTACAATTACATTACTTATATATAGAACATAACATAAACTTAACCTAATAAATTTAACCTAATAATAGACCTTGC